>NW_022439235.1:0-10257 GCF_009761245.1 Sapajus apella
CTTGACAATCATTCTGCTAGATAGCTCCGTTTTTGTTTTAGAGCCTGATATTTCTCATTACACACTATGCTCCCATTCACTCAGGAATATCAAAACTCAGCTTTTAGTGGAAACGTGTGTCTAACTCGCTGAATCTAAGTATACTTGCAACTTCCTAAGGTGGACGAACACACAGCAGAGCAGTTTGAAAGAGGCGTTTCTCCTGTGGTTTAGACGCGATGTTACCTCTAATTCTCATGTGCCGGTATATGGCTGGAAATATGTCTCTCTAGATTCTCCAAAGAAAGGGTTTCTGAACTGCTACATCCACACATCTGTTTAACTCTGTAAGTTGAATATACACCGGGACAATCATTCTGCTAGATAGATCTGATTTTGTTTTAGACCCAGATATTTCTCATTACACCCTATACTACCATTCACTCAGTAATATCCAAACGCAGCTTTGAGAAGAAACGTGGCTCTAACTCGCTGAATCTAAACATAGATGCAACTTCTTAAGCTGAAAGAACTCACAGCAGAGAAGTTTGAAAGAGACGTTTCTCCTGTGGTTTAGACGCGATGTTACCGCTAATCCTTATTCACCTGTATATGGCTGGAAATATGTCTTTCCAGATTCTCCAAAGAAAGGGTTTCTGAACTGCTACATTCACACTTCTGTTTAACTCTGTAAGGTGAATATGCACCTTGAGAATCATCCTGCTAGATAGCTCCGTTTTTGTTTCAGAGCCAGATGTGTCTTATTACAAACTATACCCCCATTGATTCAGGAATATCCAAAAGCAGCTTTTAGGAGAATCGTGATTCTAACTCGCTGAATCTAAACATAGTTGCAACTTCCTAAGTTGAACGAACACACAGCAGGGCAGCTTGAAAGAGGCTTTTCTACTGTGGTTTAGACACGATCTTAACGCTAATTCTTGTGTCCCTGTATATGACTGGAAATATCTCTCTCTAGGTTCTCCAAAGAAAGGGTTCCTGAACTGCTACATTCACACATCTGTTTAAATCTATAAGTTGAATATACACCTTGACAATCATTGTACTAGATAGCTCCGTTTTGTTTTAGAGTCATGTATTTCTCATTTCACCGAATACTCCCTTTCAGTCAGGAATATCCAAACGCAGCTTTTAGAAGAAACGTGTTTCTAACTCGTTGAATCTAAAAATAGATGCAACTTCCTACTGTGAATGAACACACGGCAGAGCAGTTTGAAAGAGACGTTTCTCCTGTGGTTTAGACGCTATGCTACCGCTAATCCTTATTTGCCTGTATATGGCTGGAAATATGTCTTTCCAGATTCTCCAAAGAAAGGGTTTGTGAACTGTTACATTCACACTTCTGTTTAACTCTGTTTGTTGAATATACACCTTGGCAATCGTTCTGTTAGATCGCTCCTTTTTTTTTTTAGAGCCAAATATTACTCATTACACCCTATACTCCCATTCACTCAGGAATATCCAAGAGCAGCTTATAGAAGAAACGTGTCTCTAACTCGCTGAATCTCAACATAGATGCAACTTCCTAAGGTGAACGAACACACAGCAGAGCCTTTTTAAAGAGACCTTTCTTCTGTGGTTTCTACGCGATCTTACCGCTAATTCATAGGTGTCTGTATATGGCTGGAAATATATCTTTCTAGAGTTTCCAAAGAAGGCGTTTGTGAACTGCTAGATTCACAAATCTGTTTAACTCTGTACGTTGAATATACACCTTGAAAATCATTCTGTTAGATAACTCCGTTTTTGTTTTACAGCCAGATATTTCTCATTACACCCTATACTCCCTTTCACTCCGGCATATACAAACGCAGATTATATAAGAAACGTGTTTCCAACTCGCTGAATATAAACATAGATGCAAATTCCTAAGGTGAATGACACATAGCAGAGCACTTTTAAGGAGACTTTTCTCCTGTGGTTTAGACGCGATCTTAACTCTAGTTTTTAAGTGCCTGTATAGGGCTAGAAATATCTGTTTCTAGATTCCCCAAAGAAAGTTATTACGAACTGCTACATGCACACACCTCTTTATCTGTGTAAGTTGAATATACAAATTGACAATCATTCTGCTAGATAGCTCCGTTTTTGTTTTAGAGCCAAATATTTCTCTATACACGTTTTACTCCCATTTACTCACAAATATCCAAACGCAGCTTTTAGAAGAAACATGTTTCTATCTCGCAGAATCTAAACATAGATGCCACTCCCTAAGGTGAAAGAACACACCTCAGAGCAATTTGAAAGAGACGTTTCTCCTGTCGTTTAGACGCGATCTTACCTCTAATTCTTATGTGCCTGTATAGGACTGGAAATATCTCTTTCTAGATTCTCCAAAGAAAGGTTTCTGACGTGCTACATTCACACACCTGTTTATCTCTGTAAGTTGAATATACACCTTGACTATCATTCTGCTAGATGGCTCTTTTTTTTTCTTAGAGCCAGATATTTCTCATTGCACCCTATACTCCCATTCACTAAGGAATATCCAAATGCAGCTTTTAGAAGAAACATGTTTCTAACCCGCTGAATCTGAACAAAGATGAAACTTCCTAAGGTGAACGAACACACAGCAGAGCAGTTTGAAAGAGACGTTTCACCTGTGGATTAGAGGTGATCTTACCCCTAATTCTGACGTGCCTGTGTATGCCAGGAAATATCTCTTTCTAGATTCTCCAAAAAAGGATTTCTGAGCTGCTATATTCACACTTCTCTTTATCTCCGTACGTTGAATATACACCTTGAAAATCATTCTGCTGGTTAGCGCCGGTTTTTTTTAGAGCCAGATGTTTCTCATCAAAATTATTCTCCTATTCACTCAGGAATATCCAAAGGCAGCTTTCAAAAGAAACTTGTTTCTAACTCGCTGAATCTAAACATAGATGCAACTCCCTAAGGTGAACGAACACACAGCAGAGCCGTCTGAAAGAGACGTTTCTCCTGTAGTTTAGACGCGATCTTACCGCTAATTCTTAGGTGCCTGTATATGGCTGGAAATATCTCTTTCCAGATTCTCCAAAGAAAGGGTTTCTGAACTGCTACATTCACACATCTATTTAACACTGTATGTTGAATACACACGTTGACAATCATTGTTCTTGATAGCTCCATTTTTGTTTTTGAGCCAGATACTTCTCATGACACCCTATACTCCCATTCACTCAGTAATATCAAAATACAGCGTTTAGAAGAAACGTGCTTCTAACTCGCTGAATCTAAACATAGATGCAACTTCCGAAGGTGAACGAACACACAGCATAGCAGTTTGAAGGAGACGTTTCTGCTGTGGTTTAGACGCGATCTTACCGCTGATTCTTATGTGCCTGTATATGGCTGGAAATATCTCTTTGTAGATTCTCCAAAGAAAGGGTTTCTAAACTGCTACATTCACACATATGTTTAACTCCGTAAATTGAATATACACCTTGAAAATCATTCTGCTACATAGCTACGTTTTTGTTTTAGAGGTAGATATTCCTCATCACACCCTATACTCCCATTCACTCAGGAATGTCCAAACGCAGTTTTTAGAAAAAAACGTGTTTCTATCTCGCTGAATCTAAACATAAATGCAACTTACTAAGGTGAACGAACACACAGCAGAGTAGTTTGAAAGAGACATTTCTCCTGTGGTTTAGACGGGATCTTACGATAATTCTTATGTGCCTGTATACGGCTGGAAATATCTATTTCTAGATTCTCAAAACAAAGGGTTTCTTAACTGTTACAGTCACACATGTGTTTCACTCTGTAAGCTAAATGCACACCTTGAGAATCATTCTGCTGGATATCTCCGTTTTTGTTTTAGAGCCAGATATTTTTCATTACACCCTATACTCCCATTCACTAAGGAATATCCAAACGCAGCTTTTAGAAGAAACGTGTTTCTAACTCACTGAATCTAAACATAGATGCCACCTCCTAAGTTGGATGAACACACAGCAGAGCAGTTTGAAAGAGATGTTTCTCTTGCGGTTTAGACGCGATCTTACCACTAATTCTTATGTGCCTTTATATGGCTGGAAATATCTCTTTCTAGATAAGGCAAAGAAAAGGTTTCTGAACTGCCACATTCACACATCTGTGCAACTCTGTAAGTTGAATATACTCGTTGACAATCATTCTGCTAGATAGCTCCGTTTTTGTTTTAGAGCCAGATACATCTCATTACACCCTATACTCCCATGCACTCAGGAATATCCCAACGCAGCTTTTTGAAGAAACGTGTTTCTAAGTCGCTGAATCTAAACATAGATGCAACTTCCTAAGGTGAACAAACACACAGCAGAGCAGTTTGAAAGAGACGTTTCTCCTTTGCTTTAAACGCGACCTTACCGCTAAATCTTATGTGCCCGTATATGGCTGGAAATATCTCTTTCTAGATTATATAAAGAAAGGGTTTCCGAACTGCTGTATTCACACGTGTTTAACTCTGTAAGTTGAATATACACCTTGACAATCATTCTGCTAGACAGCTCCATTTTTGTTTTGAAGCCACATATTTCTAATTACACCCTATACTCCCATTCACTTAGGAATATCCAAACGCAACTTTTAGAGGAACTGTGTTTCTAAGTCGCTGAATCTAAGCATACATGCAACTTCCTTATGTGAACGAACACACAGTAGAGCAGTTTGAAAGAGACGTTTCTCCTTTGGTTTAGACACGATCCTACCGCTAATACTTATGTGCCTGTATAAGGCTGGAAATAACTCTTTCTATATTACCCCAAGAAGGGGTTTCTCGACTGTTACATTCACACATCTGTTTAACTCTGTACTTGAATATGCACCTTGACAATGATTCTGATAGATAGCTCCGTTTTTGTTTTAGAGCCAGATATTTCTCATTATACCCTATACTCACATTCCCTCAGGAATATCCAAAGGCAGCTTTTAGAAGAAACGTGTTTCTAACTCGCTGAATCTAAACATAGATGCAACTTCCAAAGTTGAACGAACACAGAGGCGAGCAGTTTGAAAGAGACGATTCTCCTGTGGCTTAGACCCGATCTTACTGCTAATTCTTATGTGCCTGCATAAGGGTGGATATATCTCCTTCTAGATTCTCCAAAGAAAGGGATTCTGATGTGCTACATCCACACATCTCTTTAACTCTGTACGTTGAACATACACCTTGACAATCATTCTGCTAGATAGGTGCGTTTTCATTTAAGAGCCAGAGATTTCTAATTACACCCTATACTCTCTTTGACTCAGGAATGTCAAAACGCAGCTTTTAGAGGAAACGTGTTTCTAACTCGCCGAATCTAAACATAGATGCAACCTCCTAAGGCGGACGAACACACAGCAGAGCAGTTTGAAAGAAATGTTTCTCCTGTGGTTTAGAGGCGATATTACTGCTAATTCTTATGTGCCTGCATATGCCTGGAAATATCTCTTTCTAGATTCTCCAAAGAAAGGGTTTCTGTACTTTTAAAGGCACACAGCTGTTTAACTATGTAAGTTGAATGTACACCTTGACATTCGTTCTGCCTGATAGCTCTGTTTTTGTTTTAAACCCAGATATTTCTCATTATCCACTATACTCCCATTCACTCAAGAATATCCAAACACAGCTTTTAGAAGAAACGTGATTCTAACACGCTGAATCTTAACACAGATGCAACTTCCTAAGTTGAACGTACACGCAGCAGAGCAGTTTGAAAGAGACGTTTCTCCTGCGGTTTAGACGCGATCTTACCGCTAATTCTTATGTGCCTGCATATGGCTACAAATATCTCTTTCTAGATTCTCCAAATAAAGGGTTTCTAAACTGCTACTTTCACACACCTGTTTACCTCTGTAAGCTGAATATACGCCTTGACTAGCATTCTGCCAGATAGCCCCGTTTTTGTTTTAGAGGCAGATATTTCTCATTACACTCTATATTCCCTTTCACTCAGGAATATCCAAACGCATCTTTTAGAAGAAATGTGTTTCTAACTCGCTGAATTGAAACATAGATGCAAATTCCTAAGGTGAACGAACACACAGCAGAGGAGTTTGAAAGAGACGTTTCTACTATGGTTTAGACGCAATCTTACCGCTAAGTCTTATGTGCCAGTGTATGGCTGGAAATATCTCTTTCTAGATTCTCCAAAGAAAGTGTTTCTTAACTGCTACATTCACACAACTATTTAACTCTGTAAGTTGAATGTAGACTTTGACAATCATTTTGCTAGATAGCACCGTTTTTTTTATTTACAGCCAGATATTTCTCATTACACCCTATACAGCCGTTCACTCGGGAATATCCAAACGCAGCTTTCAGAAGAAACGTGTTTCTAACTTGGTGAATCTAAACATATATGCAACTACCTAAGGTCAACGAACACACAGCAGATCAGTTTGAAAGAGACGTTTCTCCTGTGGTTTAGACGCAATCTTTCTGCTAATACTTCTGGGCATTTATATGGCTGGAAATTTGTGTTTCTAGGTTCTCCAAAGAAAGGCTTTCTGAACTGCTACATTCACACATCTGTTTAACTCTGCAGGTTGAATATGCGGCTTGACAATCATCGTGCTAGATAGCTCCGTTTTTGTTTCAGAGCGAGATATTTCTCATTAAACCCTGTACTCCCATTCACTCAGGAATATCCAAACGCAACTTTTAGAAGAAACGTGTTTCTAGCTGACTGAATCTAAATATAGATGCAACTTCCTAAGGTGAATGAGCACATAGAAGAGCAGTTTGAAAGAGACGTTTCTCCTGTGGTTTAGACGCGATCTTACCGCTAATTCTTATGTGCCTTTATATGGCTGGAAATATCTGTTTCAAGATTCTCCAAAGAAAGGTTTTCTGAACTGCTACATTCACACATTTCTTTAACTCTCTACGTTGAATATACACCTTAACAGTCATTCTGCTAGAAAGCTGTTTTTGTTTTAGAGCCAGGTGTTTCTCATTACACCCCATATTCTCCTTGACTCAGGACTATCCAAACGCAGCTTTTAGAAGAAACGTGTTTCTAACTCGCTAAATCTAAACATAGACACAACTTCCTAAGGTGAATGAACACATAGCAGAGCAGTTTGAAACAGACGTTTTGCCTGTGGTTTAGACACGATCTTACCGATAATTCTTATGTGCCTGTGTATGGCTGGAAATATCTGTTTCTAGATTCTCCAAAGAAAGGGTTTCTGAACTGCTACATTTACACATATGTTTACCACTGTAACTTGAATATACACCTTAACAATCATTCTGCTAGTTTTTGTTTTAGAGCCACATATTTCTCATTACACCCTATACTCCCATTCACTCCAGAATATCCAAACGCAGCTTTTAGAAGAAACGTGTTTCTAACTCGTTGAATCTAAACATAGATGCAACTTCCTAAGGTGAACGAACACACAGCAGAGCAGTTTGAAGGAGACTTTTCTCCTGTGGTTCAGACGCGAACGTACCGGTAATCTAATGTACCTGCATATAGCTGGAAGTTTCTCTTTCTACATTCCTCCAAGAAAGAATTTCTGAACAGCTACATTCACACATCTGTTTAACTCTGTAAGTTGAATATACTCATTGGCAATCATTCTGCTAGATAGCTCCTTTTTTGTTTTGGAGCCAGATACTTCTCATTACACCGTATAATCCCATTCACTCAGGAATATCCAAACGAAGCTCTTAGAAGAAACGTGTTTCTAACTCGCTAAATCTAAACATAGATGCAACTTCCTAAGGTGAACGAACACACAGCAGAGCAGTTTGAAACAGACGTTTCTCCTGTGGTTTAGATGCGATCTTACCACTAATTCTTATGTTCCTGTATATGGCTGGATATATCTCTTTCTAGATTCTCCAAAGAAAGGGTTTCTGAACTGCTACATTCACACATCTGTTTAACTCTGTAAGGTGAATATACACCTTGACAATCATCCTGCTAGATAGCTCCGTTTTTGTTTCAGAGCCAGATGTGTCTCATCACAAACTATACCCCCATTGATTCAGGAATATCCAAAGGCAGCTTTTAGGAGAAACGTCATTCTAACTCGCTGAATCTAAACATAGTTGCAACTTCCTAAGTTGAACGAACACACAGCAGGGCAGCTTGAAAGAGACTTTTCTACTGTGGTTTAGACACGATCTTAACGCTAATTCTTGTGTCCCTGTATATGGCTGGAAATATCTCTCTCTAAATTCTCCAAAGAAAGGGTTTCTGAACTGCTACATTCTCACATCTGTTTTACTCTTTAAGTTGAATATACGCCTTGACAATCATTCTGCTAGATGCCTCCGTTTTTGTTTTAGAGCCAGATATTTCTCATTACACCCTATACTCCTATTCTCTCAGGAATATCCAAACGCAGCTTTTGGAAGAAACGTGTTTCTAACTCACTGAATCTAAATGTACATGAAACTTCCTAAGGTGAAGGAACACACAGCAAAGCAGTTTGAAAAAGTCGTTTCTCCTGCGGTTTAGACGCTATCTTACCCCTAATTCTTATGTGCCTCTATATGGCTGGAAATATCTCCTTCTAGATTCTTCCAAGAAAGGGTTTCTGAACTGCTACATTCACACATCTGTTTAACTCTATAAGTTGAATATACACCTTGACAATCATTGTACTAAATAGCTCCGTTTTGTTTTAGAGCCATGTATTTCTCATTTCACCGAATACTTCCTTTCAGTCAGGAATATCCAAACGCAGCTTTTAGAAGAAACGTATTTCTAACTCGCTTAATCAAAATATAGATGCAACTTCCTAAGGTGAACGAACACACAGCAGAGCCGTTTGAAAGAGACGTTTGTCCTGTGGTTTAGACGTGATCTTACTGCTAATTCTTATGAGCCTGTATATGGCTGGAAATATCTCTCTCCAGATTCTCCAAAGAAAGGGTTTCTGAACTGATACATTCAGACATCTATTTAACTGTTTAAATTGAATATACATCTTGACAATAATTCTGCTAGATAGCTCCATTTTTGTTTTAGAGCCGGATATTTCTAATTACACCCTATACTCAAATTCACTCAAGAATATCCAAACCCAGCTTTTAGAAGAAACGTGTTTCCAACTGTATGAATCTAAACATAGATACAACTTCCTAAGGTGAACGAACACACAGCAGAGCAGTTTGAAAGATACGTTTCTTCAGTGCTTTAGACGCGAACTTACCGCTAATTCTTAGGTGCCTCTATATGGCTGGAAATATCTGTTTCTAGGTTCTCCAAAGAAAGGCTTTCTGAACTGCAAATTTCACACATCTGTTTAACTGTAAGTTGAATATACACCTTGACAAACACTCTGCTAGATAGCTCCATTTTTGTTTGAGCCAGATATTTCTCATTACACCCGATACTACCATTCGCTCGAATATACAAATGCAGCTTTTAGAAGAAACCTGTTTCTAACTAGCTGAATCTAAACATAGATGCAACTTCTTAAAGTGAACGAAAACAGAGCAGGGCACTTTGAAGAATACGTTTCTCCTGTGGTATAGACGCGATCGTACCACTAATTTTATGTCCCTGTATATGGCTGGAAATATCTGTTTCTATATTCTCCAAAGAATGGATGTCTGAGGTGCTGCATTCGCCCATCTGTTTAACTCTGTAAGGTGAATACACACCTTGGCAATCATTCTGCTACATCGCTCCGTTTTTGTTATATAGTCAGATATTTCTCATTACATCACATACTCCCCTTCACTGTGGAATACCCAAACGCAGCTTTTAGAAGAAACATGTTTCTAACTCATTGAATCTAAACATAGATGCAACTTCCGAAGCTTAAGGAACACAAAGCAGAGCAGTTTGAAAGATACGTTTCTCCTGTGGTTTAGACGCGATCTTACCACTAATTCTTATGTGCCTGTATATGGCTGGAAATATCTGTTTCTAGATTCTCCAGAGAAAGGATTTCTCAACCTCTACATTCACACATCTGTTTAACTCTGTAAGGTGAATATACACCTTGAAAATCATTCTGCTAGATACCTCCCTTTTCGTTTTAGAGCCAGATATTTCTCATTACACCCAATACTCCCATTCACTCACGAATATTCAAACGCAGCTTTTAGAAGAAATGTGATTCTAACTCGCTGAATCTAAACATAGACACAACTTCCTAAGGTGAACGAACACAAAGCAGAGCAGCTTGAAAGATACGTTTCTCCTTGCTTTACAGGCGATAATTCCGCTAATTATTATGTGTCTATATGTGGCTGGAAATATCTTTTTCTAGATTCTCCAGAAAAAGGGTTTCTGAACTGCTAGACTCGCACATCTGTTTAAGTCTGTAAGTTGAATA
>NW_022439236.1:0-10250 GCF_009761245.1 Sapajus apella
TCAGGTTTCTTACCTGATTCTTAGGATAACAGCATTACTTTGAAGATTATGATGAAGATATGCTGTCCAAATATGTGCACACTTTTGAATAAAATGCCTGGTACAAATTGGTCAACAAATAATAACTGAATAATTATATGAATATTTACTGAATGACATGGATCCTATGAATAATTATGGAATAATTATTGTAATTGCTTTTACTAGCCGTTCTCAAAACTCATCTATGTGTGACCTCAAGTAAGCCACATAACTTTGTGAACCTGCAGGTTCATCATTTTTAAAATGAAGAAACCTGACAGCTTTTCATTCTGCCACAGGTCAGGCCTCCCAGATACCAGAACATACATTTAGTTAAAGCCTTTGATATATTTCAAAGCAGTATCCTTACAGTGTAGTTGGAGGATGGTGGGGGCTGCAGAGAGGCACGCTTTCCAGTGGGATTGATCCAGTCCTCCTTCCTTCATTGCCACATGAATGCTGGGCAGCCCAGGGTCACACCCATTGCACCCTCAACTCAGGCAAGCCCAGCAGCCAAACATAGGAGACCTGGGCTACAGAACAGTCTCCCAAGTCTCAGGCTCACAAAACCTAGGTGGCAATGAAAGCTGAGAAAGTGAGGAGGTGGTTCAGGTGATCACTCTTCCCTACTCGTTCCTCTCATCTCAAATTGGCCTTCTATTGCACAGCAACACGGAGGACTACCAACCACACCTTGATCTTGCTGTGTTTGGTTAGTGGGATGCAACCACACATCAATGGTGTTAGACCAACTCAGAAAAATATCTATCAAACAGTATTCCATAAGGGCCACTCATGGCCCTGTTATTTTCAACATATAGAAAAAACAAAATGAAAACAACAAAATCATATCAGGTTTACAAGACTTCCCAAGAAAGATGGTCACACTTGTTTTCAGGAGATCTCTATAGAAATGATATTGATGACTTGATACCTTGAAAAGAGCTCTTCTGGGACTAGAATGATACCCATAAGTGACAAGAATGAGATGTAGTGTGCAGTCACATTAAAAAACAAATCACTCCACATAGAGGAAGCTTTGGACGTAGGGACATCTCACTGGTCTTAAGTGTAATGAAAAGACTCTTCTGCCACAAACATCAGTGTAGTGGTATCTGCCAGTAAGAAAAACTAAATCAGCATAACCATGGGATGCAGCAAGAAGAATATTGAGCCAGGAAAGAAAACATTTTTAAGAAATGAATTACTCATTGACTTTCTAGTGGATACAGAAAAAATTGCAGAAGACTCAGAGGATATCATGACAGTGTAATAGATTGATATCTTAAACTTGTGGAAAAGCCTTAAATTCTGTTTTAACATTTGAGAAGGAGAGGTGACTGACTTCATGACTAGCATTAAGAAGGTATCATGTGTTGGGAAACTGTTTCTGCCTTGATGGTTTTACACACATAAGAGATGAAAAATGAGGCACATGCTTAGATGTATTGGAAATGAGATGGGACTGTGGCATTGTCACAACGATACACAGATACTGAGAGTGACTTATAGAGTAATGGTCCCCATCTGTTGTGACCTCAGGTGAGACCAGGAGGCCTGTGTTTTAGCAAACCCTGGGCAATGGAATGAAGGGCTCCTAAGATTCCATGACACGCCCAGCTTCTAATTCTGTTATTGCAACAGCAGACCGTTACCTGGGACACTGCCCACTATCTCCCACACTCTTGTGAGAGTCTGAGCTGCAGACAGCGCCTTCAGTTCTCAGCTCAAGCATTGCGAACCTTGTTTTTGTGGTTAAGGACCCTAAAGTGCTGTGAGGAGGGATCAAGTTTTTCTCAACAGTAAGTTAACAATTTGAGTTAACTGACATCCCTAGTCCTGATTAAAACTATTTGGTTTCCAGTTTTTAACCCATCATGTGTTTGGGTTTCTTCTCCCCAGTACCTGGCTCTCCCTGTGGTGCCCCAAATGTCAGCATGGTGGCATCTGGCAGGACGTGTTCCAGGAAGGCCACAGAGATGAACTTTCCAGATACCATCGAGAATTCCTACTCCCAGCAGGAAGAGACCAAACGGAATATCAGAGCCAGCAAAAATAGACTTCTTATGAGCCAGATGGCCTACTTCCTGAACTACCAGCTAAAGACATACAGTAAGTTATATAGGTTGACCACCATGAAAGTGATGAATGATGTCCTGTCTTGTCTCGAGAAACTAACCATTCTCTTCATCAAAATTAGTTTCATCCTTCCCATACTTGTAGAAAACAGCAATGGGTATTTTAACCTTTAGTTAAAGATGGAAGACTGGCGAAAGTATTTAGCAACTTTTCCACGTCTTCAGTAAGGTGGGTGTGGGACTGGGGTTACAATCCTAGCTATTGATTTCTGACACAGGCACAGAACCACCTGTTTTTCTCAGCAAAAGGCTAAATCATGTTTACAGGAATCCTCTCTGTACCACCTAAGATTCTGCAGACAAGTAGCATCTAGACTGTTGGTCTAAATGCCTGACACTACTGAACTTCCATTTGGTTCTGGTTTCTGCTAAGGCCCAGTAGGCAAATCTGAGTTCTGGGGACACTGGGGGAAACACAGTGATAGCACACAGTACCCACTGTGAGGAGCTTGAAGGGAACCCTGCTCCTAATAGAACCTGTGGTATCTGTAAGTGGCACCATCAAGAGCAAGGAGTACCCTGGTACTGGTGACTCAACTCCCCAATTAGCTGGCATCCCCCGTGGGCACCACCACACCTGGATAATTTTTGTATATTTAGTAGAGGCGGGGTTTCACCATGTTGGCCAGGCTGGTCTTGAACTCCTGAAGTCAAGTGATCTCCTGCTTAAGCCTCCTAAAGTGCTGGGATTCCTGGCATGAGCCACCATGCCTGATCCACAGATTCTTTTTTCAGTAAAGGTTGTTAGAATTCATCCCTGGGTCCAGGCTCCTATATAAATTTCTCTAACAATTGATTGGCAATGATATATGATTAGATAAATCAGTATTGCAGCAACGCTTCTGGAAAGTAGGGCAATTTTTAAGGATTTTGGGGAAAAGGTTTAATTTTTTGCACTGACTTAGGTCAGAGGATGTGATTAAGATCTACTGAATGAGGGAGATTTTGTCCCATGGTTCTGAAAAGCAGGCTCATATACTTCTAGGGCGACTTAATCTAGGGACCGTTAGAAAATTCCTGTCAGAATGCCACATTCTTACACTGAGAATATTTTAAGTTCTTGTGCTATGATCGAACACTGATTTGGTCTTGTGTGAAGTGTGATTTGCTTAATGTGACCTGCTCTTCTGAATTTGTTTATAGAAGATTGAAAAGATCACGATGAAGAACAGAAATGCAGAGACAGCAAAAATAAACTTCTTATGAGTCAAGTGGCCTACTACCTGGGCTGCCGGCTGAAGACGGAAGGTAGTTTCTATAGGTTCACTGTCACGAAAGTGCTGAACAATGTCCTGTCTTTTTTCTGATAAGTGGTACACCCTCTTCTTCAAAGTTAATTTCATCATTCCCATACTTCTAGGAATATAGCAGTGGGTATTTTAGCATTTAGTTAAAGATGGAAGACAGAGGCTAATGTATTTAGCAACTTTTGCACGTCTGCAGTAAGGCGGGTGTGGGACTAGTGTTAATATCCCAGCAAATGATCCTGACACAAGCACAGAACCACCTGTATTTCTCAGCAAGAGGCTAAATCATGTTTACAGGAATCCTCTCTGTACCGTATAAGATCCTGCAGAACTTATAAGCAAGATAAAGGTAGAAGTGTTTATTTCCACGTTTCAAGGTGACTGAGTAGTTAAGACAAGTTGACTTTAAGGACATCAAGAGAGGAAGTAAGAAGAGTAAAAGCGAAGAAAAAACATCTTCAAATCATAGGAAAGGCTGTCAGTGATATCTCTCAGTCCCGATTAAACCAATTTGATGTCACCATTTTCTAACCCATCATGTGTTTGGGTTTCTTCTCCCCAGTCCCTGGTTATCTGTGTTCTGCCCCAAACGTCAGCATGGTGGCATCTGGCAGGCCTCCTTCCAGAAAAAACACGGAGGTGAACGTTCCAGAAGGCATTGAGAAATACTGCTCCCAGCAGGAAGAAAGCAAACCAAATTACAGAGTCAGCAAACATAGACTTCTTATGAGTCAGGTGGCCTACTTCCTGAACTACCAGCTGAAGACATACAGTAAGTTCTATAGGTTGACCACCACAAAAGTGATGAATGATGTCCTGTGTTGTCTTGAGAAACTAACAGATTTCTTCATCAAAATTAATTTCATCCTTCCCATACCTGCAGAAAATGGCAATGGGTATATTAACATTTTGTTAAAGATGGAAGACAGAGGTCAAATATTTAGCAACTTTTCCAAGTCTGCAGTAAGGTGGGGGGGACTAGTGTTAATATCCCTGCTACTGATTCCTGACACAGGCACAGAACCACCTGTTCTTCTCAGCAAAAGGCTAAATCATATTTACAGAAATCCTCTATACCATATAAGATCCTGCAAAATGTATAAGCAAGATAAAGGTAGAAGTGTTTATTTCCGAGTTTCAGGGTGACTGAGTAGATAAGACAAGTTGACTTTAAGGAGATCGAGATTGTAGATGAGAAGAGTAAAAGTGGGTAAATGACATCTTCAAATCAATGAGCAAGGCTGTCAGTGACATCCCTCAGTCCCGATTAAACCAATTTGACGTCACCAGTTTCTTTTTTTTTTTTTTTTTCCCATTTATTTATTTTATTGCATTTTAGGTTTTGGGGTACATGTGAAGAACATGCAAAATTGTTGCATAGGAACACACGTGGCAGTGTGATTTGCTGCCTTCCTCCCCATCACCTACATCTGGCACTTCTCCCCCTGCTATCCCTCCCCAGCTTCCCACCCCTCACCGTCCCTCCCCTATTTCCCCAGAACTGACCCAAGTGTGTAGTGCTCCCCTCCCTGTGTCCATGTGCTCTCATCGTTCAACACCCGCCTATGAGTGAGAACATGCGGTGTTTGATTTCTGCTCCTCTGTCAGTTTGCTGAGAATGATGGTTTCCAGGTTCATCCATGTCCCTACAAAGGACCCAAACTCATCGTTTTTGATGGCTGCATAATATTCCATGGTGTATATGTGCCACATTTTCCCTATCCAGTCTATCGTCGATGGGCATTTGGGTTGGATCCAGGTCCTTGCTATTGTAAACAGTGCTGCAATGAACATTCGTGTGCACGTGTCCTTATAGTAGAACGATTTGTAATCCTTTGGATATATACCCAGTAATGGGATTGCTGGGTCAAATGGAATTTCTATTTCTATGTCCTTGAGGAATTGCCACACTGTCTTCCACAATGGTTGAACTAATTTACACTCCCACCAACAGTGCAAAAGTGTTCCTGTTTCTCCACATCCTCTCCAGCATTTGCTGTCTCCAGATTTTTTAATGTTTGCCATTCTTACCGGCGTGAGATGGTATCTCAATGTAGTTTTGATTTGCATTTCTCTGATGACCAGTGATGATGAGCATTTTTTCATATGTTTGTTGGCCTCATGTATGTCTTCTTTTGTAAAGTGTCTGTTCATATCCTTTGCCCACTTTTGAATGGGCTTGTTAGTTTTTTTCTTGTAAATCTGCTTTAGTTCTTTGTAAATTTTGGATATCAGCCCTTTGTCAGATGGGTAAACTGCAAAAATTTTTTCCCAATCTGTTGGTTGCCGATTCACTCTAATGATTGTTTCTTTTGCTGTGCAGAAGCTGTGGAGTTTGATTAGGTCCCATTTGTCTATTTTGGCTTTTGTTGTCAATGCTTTTGGTGTTTTGGTCATGAAGTCCTTGCCTACACCTATGTCCTGAATGGTTTTGCCTAGATTTTCTTCTAGGGTTTTTATGGTGTTAGGTCTTATGTTTAAGTCTTTAATCCATCTGGAGTTAATTTTCGTGTAAGGTGTCAGGAAGGGGTCCAGTTTCTGCTTTCTGCACATGGCTAGCCAGCTTTCCCAACACCATTTATTGAACAGGGAATCCTTTCCCCATTGCTTGTTTTTGTCTGGTTTGTCAAAGATCAGATGGTTGTACATATATTGTGTTGCCTCCGAGACCTCTGTTCTGTTCCATTGGTCTATATCTCTGTTTTGGTACCAGTACCATGCTGTTTTGATTACTGTAGCCTTGTAGTATAGTTTGAAGTCTGGTAGTGTGATGCCCCCCGCTTTGTTCTTTTTGCTTAGAATTGACTTGGCTATGCGGGCTCTCTTTTGGTTCCATATGAAGTTTAAGGTGGTTTTTTCCAGTTCTGCAAAGAAGGTCATTGGTAGCTTGATGGGGATAGCATTGAATCTGTAAATTACTTTGGGCAGTATGGCCATTTTCACGACATTGATTCTTCCTAACCATGAACATGGAATGTTTCTCCATCTGTTTGTGTCCTCTCTTATTTCGTTGAGCAGTGGCTTGTAGTTCTCCTTGAAGAGGTCCTTTACATTCCTTGTTAGTTGTATTCCTAGGTATTTTATTCTCTTTGTGGCAATTGTGAATGGAAGTTTGTTCTTGATTTGGCTCTCTTTAAGTCTGTTACTGGTGTATAGGAATGCATGTGATTTTTGCACATTGATTTTGTATCCTGAGACTTTGCTGAACTTGCTTATCAGTTTCAGGAGGTTTGGGGCTGAGACGATGGGGTCTTGTAGATATACAATCATGTCGTCTGCAAATAGAGACAATTTGACTTCCTCCTTTCCTATTTGAATGCCCTTTATTTCTTTTTCTTGCCTGATTGCTCTGGCTAGAACTTCTAATACTATATTGAATAGCAGTGGTGAGAGCGGGCATCCTTGTCTGGTGCCACATTTCAAGGGGAATGCTTCTAGTTTTTGCCCATTCAGTATGACATTGGCTGTTGGTTTGTCATAAATAGCTTTTATTATTTTGAGATACGTTCCATTGATACCTAGCTTATTGAGTGTTTTTAGCATAAAGGGCTGTTGAATTTTGTCAAAGGCCTTATCTGCATCAATGGAGATAATAATTTGGTTTTTGTCTTTGGTTCTGTTTATGTGGTGAATTACGTTTATAGACTTGCGTATGTTGAACCAGCCTTGCATCCCCGGGATGAAGCCTACTTGATCATGGTGGATAAGCTTTTTCATGTGCTGTTGCAATCGGCTTGTCAGTATTTTATTGAAGATTTTTGCATCTATGTTCATCATGGATATTGGCCTGTAGTTTTCTTTTCTTGTTGAGTCTCTGCCAGGTTTTGGAATCAGGATAATGTTGGTGTCGTAAAATGATTTGGGAAGAATTCCCTCTTTTTGTATTGTTTGGAATAGTTTCAGAGACGTCACCAGTTTCTAATCCATTATATGTTTGGGCTTCTTCTCCCCAGTCCCTGGCTTTTTGTGTTCTGCCCCAAATGTCAGCATAGTGGCATCTGACAGGCCTTCTTCCAGAACAAACGCAGAGGTGAACATTCCAGAAGGCATTCAGAAATCCTGCTCCCAGCAGGAAGAAAACAAACCGACTCTCGGAGCCAGCAGAAATAGACTTCTTATGAGCCAAGGGGCCTACTTCCTGAACTACCGGCTGAAGACATACAGTAAGTTCTATAGGTTGACCACCATGAAATTGATGAATAATGTCCTGTCTTGTTTTGAGAAACTAACCTCTTTCTTCATCAAAATTAATTTCATCCTTCCCATACTTGTAGAAAATAGAAATGGTTATTTTAACATTTTGTTAAAGATGGAAGACAGAGGCAAAAGTATCTAGCAACTTTTCCATGTCTTTAGTAATGTGGGTGTGGGACTGGGGTTACAATCCCTGCTATTGATTTTTGACACAGGCACAGAACCACCTGTTTTTCTCACCAAAAGGCTAAATCATGTTTACAGGAATCCTCTCTGTACCGTATAAGATCCCACAGACAAGTAGCATCTAGTCTGTTGGTCGAAATGTCTGAGGCTACTGAACTTCCATTTGGTTCCGGTTTCTGCTGAGGCCCAGTAGGCAAAGCAGTGTTCTGCAGACACTGGCGGAAACACAGTGATAGCACACAGTACCTCCTGTGAGGATCTCAAGGAGGACCCTGCTCCTAATAGAACCTGTGGTATCTGTAAATGGCACCATCAAGAGCAAGGAGTACCCTGCTACTGGTGCCTCAGCTCCCCCTTTAGCTGGGATCCCTGGTGGGCACCAAAGCCCCTGGCTAATCTTTGTATTTATAGTAAAGGCAGGGTTTCACCATGTTGCACAGGCTGGTCTTGAACTCTTGAGGTCAAGTGATCTGCCCTTCTGGGCCTCCTAAAATGCTGGAATTCCAGGCATGAGACACCAGGCTGGCTCCACAGATTCTTTTTTCAGTAAAGGTTGTTAGAATTCATCCCTTGGTCCAGTCTCCTATGTAAATTCTCTAACCATTCATTGACCATGATATATGATGAGATAAATTGGTATTGCAGCAATTGTTCTGGTAAGTAGTTAGTGCAATTTTTGAAGATTTTTGGGAAAAAGTTTTAATTATTTGCCCTGACTTAGGTCAGAGGATATGTGATGAAGATCTACCAGATGACGGAGATTTTGTCCCATGGATCTGAAAAGTAGGCTCATCTACTTCTGAGGCAACTTAATCTAGGGCCTGTTAGAACACTCCCATTAGAATATCACATTCTTACACTGAGAATATTTTACGTCCTTGTGCTATGACTGCATACTGATTTGGTGTTGTGTGAAGTATGATTTGCTTAATGTGACCTGCTCTTCTGAATTTGTTTACAGAAGATCGAAAAGATCACAATGAAGAACAGAAATGCAGAGACAGCAAAAATAAACTTCTTATGAGTGAAGTGGCCTACTACCGGGGCTGCCGGCTGAAGACGGAAGGTAAGTTCTGTAGGTTCACTGTCATGAAAGTGCTGAACAATGTCCTGTCTTGTCTATGAGAAATGATACACTCTTTTCTTCAAAGTTAATTTCATCCTTCCCATACTTCTAGGAAAATAACAGTGGGTATTTTAACATTTAGTTAAAGATGGAAGACAGAGGCCAAAGTATTTAGCAGCTTTTCCATATCTACAGTAAGGTGGGTGTGGGACTAGAGTTAATATCCCAGCTATTGATTCCTGACACAGGCACAGAACCACCTGTTCTTCTCAGCAAGAGGCTAAATCATGTTTACAGGAATCCTCTCTGTACCATATAAGATCCTGAAGAACTCATAAACAAGATAATGATAGGAGGGTTTATGTCCTGGCTTCAACGTGACTGAGTAGCTAAGACAAGTTGACTTTAAAGAGATCAGGAGTGGAGATGAGAAGAGTAAAAGCGGGGAAACGACATCTTCAAATCAATAGGCAAGGCTGTCAGTGACATCCCTCAGTCCCGATTAAACCAATTTGATGTCACCAGTTTCTAATCCATCGTGTGTTTGGGTTTCTTCTCTCCAGTCCCTGGCTTTCTGTGTTCTACCCCAAACATCAGCAAGGTGGCATCTTACAGGACTCTTTCCAGAAAAAACACAGAGTTGAACGTTCCAGAAGGCATTGAGAAATCCTGCTCCGAACAGGAAAATAACAAACCGAATATTGCAGTCAGTAAAAATAGACTTCTTATGAGTCCAGTGGACTACTCCCTGAACTATCGGCTGAAGACATACAGTAAGTCCTATAGGTTGACCACCATGAAAGTGATGAATGATGTCCTGTCTTGTCTTGAGAAACTAACTGCTCTCTTCATCAAAATTAATTTCATCCTTCCCATACTTGTAGAAAATAGCAGTGGGTATTTTAACATTTAGTTAAAATGGAAGACAGATGCCAAAATATTTAGCAACATTTCCACATCTGCAGTAAGGTGGGTGTGGGGCTGGGATTGCAATCCCAGCTGTTGATTCCTGACCCAGGCACAGAACCACCTGTTTTTGTCAGCAAGAGGCTGAATCCATGTTTACAGGAACCCTCTCTGTACCATATAAGATCCTATAGACAAGCAGCATCTAGTCTGCTGGTCTAAAGGTCTGAGGCTACTGGACTTCCATGCAGTTCTGGTTTCTGCTAAAGACCCAGTAGGCAAAGCTGTGTTCTGGGGACCCTGGGGGAAACACAGTGATAGCAGACATTACCCGCTTTGAGGAGCTTAAAGGGGACCCTGCTGCTAATGGAACCTGTGGTATCTGTAAGTGGCACCATCAAGAGCTGGGAGTACTCTGGTACTGGTGCCTCAGCCTGCCAATTAGCTGGGATCCCCGGTGGGCACCACCACACCTGGCTAATTTTTGTACTT
>NW_022439237.1:0-10234 GCF_009761245.1 Sapajus apella
GCTGTGTGTTCGTTCACCTTAGGAAGTTGCATCTATGTTTAGATTCGGCGAGTTAGAAACACTTTTCTTCTAAAAGGTGCGTTTGGATATTCCTGAGTCCATGGGAGAATAGGAAGTAATGAGAAATATGTGGCTCTAAAACAAAAACGGGGCTATGTAGCAAAACGATTGTAAAGGTGTATATTCAACTCTCAGAGTTAAACACATGTGTGAATGGAGCAGTTGAGAAACCCTTTCTTTGAGAGTTTGGAAAGAGATATTTCCAGCCCTATACAGGCTCATAAGAATTAGTGGTAAGATCGAATCAAAACCACAGGAGAAACGTATCTTTCATTCTTGTCTGCTGTGTGTTCGTTCACTTTAGGAAGTTACATCTATGTTTAGATTCAGCTGGTTAGAAACACGTTTCTTCCAAAAGCTGTGTTTGGATATTCCTGAGTGAATGGGTGTATAGGATGTAATGAGAAATATCTGGCTCTAAAACAAAAACGGAGCTTTATAGCAGAATGATTGTCAAGGTGTATATTCAACTTACAGAGGTAAACATATGTGTGAATGTAGCAATTGAGAAACCCTTTCTTTGGAGAATCTGGAAAGAGATATTTCCAGCTATAAACAGCATCATAATAATTAGCGGTAAGATCGAATCTAAACCACAGGAGAAATGTCTGTTTCTATCATCTCTGCTGTGTGTTCGTTCACTTTAGGAAGTTGCATCTATGTTTAGATTCAGCTGGTTAGAATCACGTTTCTTCTAAAAGCTGTGTTTGCATATTCCTGAGTGAATGGGAGTACAGGATGTAATGAGAAATATCTGGCTCTAAAAGAAAAACGGAGCTATGTAGCAGAATGATTATCAAGGTGTATATTCAACTTACGGAGTTAAACAGATGTGTGCATGTAGCAGTTGAGAAACCCTTTCTTTGGAGAGTTTGAAAAGAGATATTTCCAGTCGTATACGAACTGATAAGAATAAGCGGTAAGATCGTATCTAAACCACAGGAGAAACGTATGTTTGAAACTTCTCTGCTTTGTGATCGTTTACCTTGGGAAGTTGCATCTATATTTAGATTCGGCGAGTTAGAAACACTTTTCTTCTAAAAGCTCCGTTTGGATATTACTGAGTCCATGGGAGAATAGGAAGTAATGAGAAATATCTGGCTCTAAAACAAAAACGGGGCTATTTAGCAAAACGATTGTAAAGGTTTATATTCAACTTACAGAGTTAAACAGATGTGTGAATGTAGCAGTTGAGAAACCCTTTCTTTGAGAGTTTGGAAAGAGATATTTCTAGCCATATACAGGCTCATAAGAATTAGCGCTGAGATCGCGTCTAAACTACAGGAGAAATGTCTGTTTTAAACTTCTCTACTGTGTCTTCGTTCACCTTAGGAAGCTACACCTATGATTATATTCAGCGGGTTAGAAACACTTTTCTTCTAAAAACTGCGTTTGGATATTCCTGAGTCATGGGATTATAGGATGTAATGGGAAATATCTGGCTCTAAAACAAAAACGGAGCTATGTAGTAGAATGATTGTCAAGGTGTATATTCAACTTACAGAGTTAAACAGATGTGTGAATGGAGCAGGTCAGAAACCCTTTCTTTGGATAATCTGGAAAGAGATATTTCTAGCCATATACAGGCTCATAAGAATTAGTGGTAACATCGAACCCCACAGGAGAAACGTCTGTTTGAAACTTCTCAGCTGTGTGTTCGTTCACCATAGGAAGCTGCATCTATGTTTAGATACAGCGGGTTAGAAACACGTTTCTTCTAAAAGCTGCGTTTGGACATTCCTGAGTCATGGGATTATAGGATGTAATAAGATATATCTTGCTCTGAAACAAAAAAGGAGCTATGTAGCAGAAAGATTGTCAAGGTGTATATTCAACTTACACAGTTAAACAGATGTTTGAATGTAGCCGTTGAGAAACCCTTTCTTTGGAGAATCTGAAAAGAGATATTTCTAGCCATATACAGGCTCATAAGAATTAGCTGTAAGATCGGGTCTAAACGACAGGAGAAACATCTGTTTTAAACTTCTCTGCTGTGTTCGTTAACCTTAGGAAGTTGCATGTATGTTTAGATTCAGGGAGGCAGAAACACGCTTCTTCTAAAAGCTGCGTTTGCATATTTCTGACTGAATGGGTGTATGGGGGGTAATGTGAAATATCTGCATCTAAAACAAAAAAGAAGCTATATAGCAGAATTATTGTCAATCTGTATATTCGACTTACAGTGTTAAACAGACGTGTGAATATAGCACTTGAGAAACCCTTTCTTTCGAGAGTTTGGAAGGAGATATTTCCAGCCCTTTACAGTCTCAAAAGAATTAGCGGTAAATCGCGTCTAAACTGCATGAGAAACGTGTATTTCAAACTTCTCTGGGGTGTGTTCGTTCACCTTAGAACGATGTAACTATGTTCAGATTCAGCGAGTTAGAAACACGTTTCTTCTAAAAGCTGCGTTTGGATATTCCTGAATGAATGGGAGAAGAGGGTGTAGTTATAAATATCTGGCTCTAAAACAAAAACGGATCTATGTAGCAGAATGATTGTCCAGGTTTATATTCAACATACAGAGTAAAAAAGATGAGTGAATGTAGCAGTTCAGAAACTGCTTCTTTAGATAATATGGAAAGAGATGTTTCCAACCATATACAGGCTCATAAAAATTAGCATTAAGATCGCCTCTGGTGAACAGGAGAAACGTCTGTTTCAAACTTCTCTGCAGTGTGTTCGTTCACCTTAGGAAGTTGCATCTATGTTTAGATTCAACGAGTTAGAAACACGTTTTTCTAGAAGCTGCGTTTGGATATTCGTCAGTGAATGTGGGTATAGGATGTAATGTGAAATATCTGGCTCTAAAAGAAAAACGGATCTAAGTAGCAGAATGATTGTCCAGGTGTATATTCAACTTACAGAGTTAAACAGATGTGTGAATGTAGCAGTTGAGAAACGCTTTCTTAGGAGAATCTGGAAAGAGATTTTTCCAGCCATATACAGGTTCATAATAATTAGCAGTAAGATCGATTCTAAACCACAGGAGAAACGTCTGTTTCAAACTTCTCTGCTATGTGTTCGTTTAAGTTAGGAGGTTGCATCTATGATTACATTCAGCGAGTTAGAAACACGTGTATTCTAACACCTGCTTTTGGATATTCCTGAGTGAATGGGAGTATAGGATGTAATGAGAAATATCACGCTCTAAAAAAAAAGGGAGCTATGTAGCGGAATGATTGTCAAGGTGTATATTCCACTTACAGAGTTAAACAAATGTGTTAATGTAGCAGTTGAGAAACCCATTCTTTGAGGAGTTTGGAAGGAGATATTTAAACCATATTCATGCTCTTAAGAATTAGCGGTAAGAACGAATCTAAACCACAGGAGAAACGTCTCTTTCAAACTGCTCTGCTGTGTGTTCGTTCACCTTAGGAAGCTGCATCTATGTTTAGATTCAGTGGGTTGGAAACACGTTTCTTCTAAAACGTGCGTTTGGATATTCCTGAGTAATGGGAGTATAGGATGTAATGAGAAACATCTGGCTCTAAAACAAAAACAGAGCTATGTAGCAGAATGATTGTGAAGGCGTATATTCAACTTAGAGAGTTAAACAGATGTGTGAATGTAGCAGTTCAGAAACCCTTTCTTTGGAGAAGCTGGAAAGAGATATTTCCAGCCATTTAGAGGCACATAAGAATTAGAGCAAAGATCGTGTCTAAAGTACATGAGAAACGTCTGATTTAAACTTCTCTGCTGTGTGTTTGTTCACCTTAGGAAGATGCAACTATGATTAGATTCAGCGAGTTAGAAACACTTTTCTTCTAAAAGCTGAGTTTGCATATTCCTGAGTAAATGGGAGTATAGGATGTCATGAGAAATATCTGGTTCTAAAACAAAAGCGGAGCTATGTAGCAGAATGATTGTCAAGGTGTATATTCAACGTAAAGAGTTAAACAGATGTGTGAACGTAGCAGTTGAGAAACCCTTGCTTTATAGAAATTGGAAAGAGATATTTCCAGCCATAAACATCCTCATAAGTATTAGCAGTAAGATCGAATCTGAACCACAGGAGAAACGTTTGTTTCAAACTTCTCAGCTGTGTGTTAGTTCACCTTTGGGAGTTGCATCTATGATTAGATTCAGCGAGTTAGAAACACGTTTCTTCTAAAAGCTGCGTTTGGATTTACCTGAGTCATTAGGAGTATAGGATGTAATGAGAAATATCTGGGCCTAAAACAAAAACGGAGCTATATAGCAGAATGATTGTCAAGGCATATATTCAACTTAGAATGTTAAACAGATGTGTGAATGTAGCAGTTCAGAAACCCTTTCTTTGGAAAATCTGGAAAGAGATATTTCCAGCCATATACAGGCACATAAGAATTAGCGGTAAGATCGAGTCTAAAAAACAGGAGAAACGTCTGTTTTAAACTTCTCTGCTGTGTGTTCGGTCACCTTAGGAAGTTGCATCTATTTTTAGATACAATGAGTCAGAGACACGTTTATTCTAAAAGCTACGTTTGGATATTCCTGAGTCCATGGGAGTATAGGAAGTAATAAGAAATACCTGGCTCTAAAACCAAAACAGGGCTATGTAGCAAAAAGATTGTAAAGGTGTATATTCAACTTACAGAGTTAAAGAGATGTGTGAATGTAGCAGTTGAGAAATCCTTTCTTTGGAGAGTTTGGAATTATTATTTCCAGCCATATACAGGCTCTTAAGAATTAGCGATAAGATCGAATCTAAACCACAGGAGAATGGTCTGTTTCAAACTTCTCTGCTGTGTGTTCGTTCACCTTAAGAAGTTGCATCTATGTTTTGATTCAGCGGGTTAGAAACACTTTTCTTATAAAAGCTGCGTTTGGATATTCCTGATTCATGGGAGTACAGGATGTAATGAGAAATATCTGGCTCTAAAACAAAAACGGAGCAATGTAGCAGAATTATTGTAAAGGAGAATATTCGCCTTACAGAGTTAAACAGATTTGTGAATGCAGCACTTGGGAAATCCTTTCTTTGCAGAATCTGGAAAGAGATATTTCCAGGAATATAAAGGCTCATTAGAATTAGTGGTAAGATCACGTCTAAACCACAGGAGAAACGTCTGTTTTAAACTTCTCTCCTGTGTGTTCGTTCATCTTAGGGAGTTACATCTGTGTTTAGATTCAGAGAGTTAGAAACACGTTTCTTCTAAAAGCTGCGTTTGTATATTCCTGAGTCCATGGGAGTATAGGAATTAATGAGAAATATCTGGCTGTAAAACAAAAACAGGGCTATGTAGCAGAATGATTGTGAAGATGTATATTGAACTTACAGATTTAATCAGATGTGTGAATGTAGCAGTTGAGAAACCCTTTCTTTGAAGACTTTGGAAATAGATATTTAAAGCCATATAGAGGCTAATAAGAATTAGTGGTAAGATCGAATCTAAACCACAGGGGAAAGGTCTGTTTCAAACTTCTCTGCTGTGTGTTCGTTCACCTTAGGAAGTTGCATCTATGTTTAGATTCAGCGGGTTAGAAACACGTTTCTTCGAAAAGCTGCGTTTGGATATTCCTGAGTCATGGGAGAATAGGATGTAATGAGAAATATCTGGCTCTAAAACAAAAACGGAGCTTTGTAGCAGAATGATTGTCAAGGCGTGTATTCCACATAGAGAGGTAAACAGATGTTTGAATGTAGCCGTTCAGAAACCCTATCTTTGGAGAATCTGGAAAGAGATATTTCCAGCCTTATACAGGCTCATAAGAATTAGCGCTAAGATCGCGTCTCAACTACATGAGAAACGTCTGTTTTAAACTTCTCTGCTGTGTGTTTGTTCACCTTAGGAAGTTTCAACTATGATTAGATTCAGCGAGTTAGAAACACTTTTCTTCTAAAAGCTGCGTTTGCATATTCCTGAGTGAATGGGAGTATAGGATGTCATGAGAAATATCTGGCTCTAAAACAAAAGCGGAGCTATGTAGCGGAATGATTGTCAAGGTCTATATTCAACGTAAAGAGTTAAACAGATGTGTGAACGTAGCAGTTGAGAAACCCTTTCTTTGGAGAAATTGGAAAGAAATATTTCCAGCCATTAACAGCCTCATAAGAATTAGCAGTAAGATCGAATCTGAACCACAGGAGAGACGTTTGTTTCAAACTTCTCAGCTGTGTGTTAGTTCACCTTTGGGAGTTGCATCTATGATTAGATTCAGCGAGTTAGAAACACGTTTCTTCTAAAAGCTGCGTTTGGATATTTCTGAGTCAATGGGAGTATAGGATATAAAGAGAAATATCTGGCTCTAAAACAAAAACGGAGCTGTGTAGCAGAATGATTGCCAAGGAGTATATTCAACTTAGAGTGTTAAAGAGATGTGTGAACGTAGCAGTTCAGAAGTCCTTTCTTTGGAGAATCTGGAAAGAGATATTTCCAGCAATATACAGGCACATAGGAATTAGCGGTAATATCGAGTCTAAAAAACAGGAGAAACGTCTGTTTTAAACTTCTCTGCTGTGTGTTCGTTCACCTTAGGAAGTTGCATCTATTTTTAGATACAGCGAGTCAGAGACACGTTTCTTCTAAAAGCTACGTTTGGATATTCCTGAGTCCATGGGAGTATAGGAAGTAATAGGAAATACCTGGCTCTAAAACCAAAACTGGGCTATGTAGCAAAAAGATTGTAAAGGTTTATATTCAACTTACAGAGATAAAAAGATGTGTGAATGTAGCAGTTGAGAAACCCTTTCTTTGGAGAGTGTGGAAAGAGATATTTTCAGGAATATACATGCTCATTAGTATTAGCGGTAAGATCGCGTCTAAACCGCAGGAGAAACGTCTGTTTTAAACTTCTCTCTTGTGTGTTCGTTCACCTTAGGGAGTTACATCTATGTTTTGATTCAGAGAGTTAGAAACACGTTTCTTCTAAAAACTGCGTTTGTATATTCCTAAGTCCATGGGAGTATAGGAATTAATAAGAAATATCTGGCTCTGAAACAAAAAAAGGGCTATGTAGCAGAATGATTGTCAGGATGTATATTCAACTTAAAGAGTTAAACAGATGTGTGAATGTAGCAGTTGAGAAACTCTTTCTTTGAAGACTTTGGAAAGAAATATTTAAAGCCATATAGAGGCTCATAAGAATTAGCGGTAAGATCGAATCTAAACCACAGGGGAAAGGTCTGTTTCAAACTTCTCTGCTGTGTGTTCGTTCACCTTAGGAAGTTGCATCTATGTTTAGATTCAGCGGGTTAGAAACACGTTTCTTCTGAAAGCTGCGTTTGGATAATCCTGAGTCATGGGAGAATACGATGTAATGAGAAATATCTGGCTCTAAAACAAAAACGGAGCTATGTAGCAGAATGATTGTCAAGGGGTGTATTCAACATAGAGAGTTAAACAGATGTTTGAATGTAGCCGTTCAAAAACCCTATCGTTGGAGAATCTGGAAAGAGGTATTTCCTGCAATATACAGGCTCATAAGAATTAGCGGTAAGATCGGGTCTAAAAAACAGGAGAAACGTCTGTTTTAAACTTCTCTGCTGTGTGTTCGTTCACCTTAGGAAGTTGCATATATGTTTAGACACAGCGAGTTAGAAACACGTTTCTTCTAAAAGCTGCGTTTGGATATTCCTGAGTCCATGGGAGTATAGGAAGTAATGAGAAATACCTGGCTCTAAAACAAAAACGGGGCTATGTAGCAAAATGATTGTAAAAGTGTATATTCTACTTACAGAGTTAAACAGATGTGTGAATGTAGCAGTCGATATACACTTTCTTTGGAGAATCTGGAAAGCGATATTTCCAGCCATATATAGGCTCATAAGAATTAGCGGTAAGGTCAATTCTAAACCACAGGAGAAAGGTCTGTTTCAAACTTCTCTACTGTGTGTTCGTTCACCTATGGAAGTTGCATCTATGATTAGATTCAGCGAGTTAGAAACACTTTTTTCTAAAAGCTGCGTTTGGATATTCCTGAGTGAATAGGAGTATAGCATGTAATGAGAATTATCTGGCTCTAAAACAATAACGGAGCAATGTAGCAGAGTAATTGTCACGGCGTATATTCAACTTAGAGAGTTAAACAGATGTGTGAATGTCGCAGTTAAGAAACCCTTTCTTTGGAGAATCTGGAAAGGGATATTTCCAGGCATATACAGGCTCATAAGAATTAGCGGCAAGATCGCGTCTAAACCACAGGAGAAACGTCTGTTTCAAACTTCTCTGATTTGTGTTCCATTACCTTAGGAAGTGGTATCTATGATTAGATTCAGTGAGTTAGAAACACGTTTCTTCTAAAAGCTGCGTTTGGATATTCCTGAGTGAAGAGGAGTATAGGATGTAATGAGAAATATCTGGCTCTAAAACAAAAACGAAGCTATGTAGCAGAATGATTGTCAAGGCGTATATTCAACGTAGAGAGTGAAACAGATGTGTCAATGTATCAGTTCAGTAACCCTTTCTTGGGGAATCTGAAAAGAGATATTTCCAGCCATATACAGGCACATAAGAATTAGCGGAATGATCGCGTCTAAACTGCCGGAGAAACGTCTGTTTTAAAGTTCTCTGCTGCTGGGACGATCCAAGATGGCCGTTTAGGAACAGCTCAGGATTGCAGCTCCCACTGAAAGCGCAGAGGGTGAGTGGACGCCATGTTTTTATTGCCCACAGACTAGGAAATTCCCGGGCAGATGTACTCCACGGTCTCCAGCGCGACTGTTTCAGCCAGCGCGGCTCTGGCCGGCCAACGCCGCTGCTTTGCACCGCGCGGCTGCTTTGGCGGCGCCCCGGAGCCGCGGTTCTCCGTACAAAATACACTGGTCCGGGGGCTCTTTATGCTGGCGATTGGAGCCACGGAAAGTCGCCCATACGCTGGTTCATAAAGGGGACTGAGCAGAGAACCAGGACAGTAGATTCCAGGGCAAAAAAAAGAAAAAAAAGCGCCACAAACCTCAGTGCCGCTGTTTTAGCCAGCGCAGTGAGTGGCCGCAGGGGAAAACAAACAGACCCCGGGGCCTCTTCAACAGGCGACTGGAACACCAACTTAAAAATGGCTCTGAGGCAGGGAGCCGGGCGATCAGGCTCGGCTGGTCCCACCCCCACAAAAGAACAGCAACCAGAAACCCTGGTTGAGAGTTTCACAGCAACCGCAGCTGAATAGAGGACGGTCCAGCTCTGTGGGGGAGGGGTGTCCGCCATTACCGAGGCAGCCCGCCGTTGCCAAGGCAACCCGCCATTGCTGAGGCAGCCCGCCGTTGCCAAGGCAACACGCCACAGCAGAGACTCCGCCCCAACAGAAGCGGACCACCATCGCCAAAGCAGTTCTAACTACACCCATATAAACAGGACGGCAGGGAAGTTCACTCGGCAGCGGGGCGGAGCCCACAGCAGCTCAGCAAAGCTGCTACAGGCCGACAGTGACTAGGCTGCCTCCTTGGGGGGCAGGGCAGGTCTGAAGGAAAAAAAAAAAAAGAAGAAGGTGGCAGCATAACGGAAACTCATAAATAAAGCTCTAAATCCCTGGGACAGAGCACCTGGGAACAAAAAGCAGTTTATCAGATCTGCTGCAGCAGACCTAAAAGTACCTGCCTAGCAGCTCTGAATGAACAACAACAGAGCTCACAGCTCACCATTTGAGCTCCCATAAAGAAGAGACCGTCTCCTCAAGCAGCTCCCTGACCCCTATATATTCAAAAAGACACCTCATAAAAGAGAGATCAGATTGACACTAGGCGGGTATCCTTCTGGGACAAAGATAGCAGAAGAAGAAAACTGGTAACAACCCTTGCTGTTCAACAGCTGCTGCAGGTGAACCCCAGGTAAGCAGGGCCTGGAGTGAACCTCAGCAGACCTACAGCAGGGGGGCCAGACTGTCAGAAGGAAAATCAAGAAACAGAAATAACCTCATCATCAACAAAGAGAACGTGAATCTGAAAGATTTGAGACCCAATCTGAAAGCCAGCAACTTAAAAGTGGACAGGTGGATAAATCCTTAAAGATGGGAAGAAACCAGCGCAAAAAGGATGAAAACACCCGAAACCAGAACACCTCTCCTCCTACAAGGGATCACAAATCCTCACCAGCAAGGGAACAAGGTTGGATGGAGAACGAGTGTGATGAAATGACAGAATCAGACTTCAGAAGGTGGGTAGTAAGAAACTTCTGTGAACTTAAAGAACATGTTCTAACCAAATGCAAAGAAACTAAGAACCTTGAAAAAAGATTTGACGAAATGCTAACAAGAATGG
>NW_022439238.1:0-266 GCF_009761245.1 Sapajus apella
CTAAAGGCTGTAATGAGAAATATCTTGCTCTAAAACAAAAACGCAGCGATCTATCAGAATGGTTGTCAAGCTGTACAATCTTCTTGCAGAGTTAAACTGACGTGTGGGTGCAGTAGTTCAGAAATCGTTTCGTTGGAGAATCTGGAAGCAGATATTTCCAGCCATAAACAGGCTTATAAGAACTAGGAGTAAGACTGCGTTTAAAACACAGTAGAAACATCTAGTTCAAACTGCTCTGCTTTGTGTTCGTTCACCTTAGGAAGTTG
>NW_022439238.1:276-10234 GCF_009761245.1 Sapajus apella
CAGTGTGAAAGAACCTGTAGGCCGTAATCAGAAACATGTTGCTCTAATTCAAAAACACAGCTATCTAGCAGAATGGTTGTCAAGCTGGACAATCAACTTACAGAGTTAAACTGATGTGTGTTTGCAGCAGTTCAGAAATCCTTTGCTTCGAGAATCTGGAAACAGATATTTCCAGCCATATACAGGCATGTGAGATTTACCAGTAAGACTGCGTTTAAAACACTGGATAAACGTCTATTTCAACATACTCTGCTTTGTGTTCGTTCACCTTAGGAAGTTGCATCTATGTTTATATTCAGCGAGTTAGAAACACGATTCTTCTAAAAGCAGCATTTGGATATTCCAGTGTGAAAGAGCCTGCAGGCCGTAATCAGAATCATCTTGCTCTAAAACAAAAACGCACCCTCCTAGTAGAATGGTTGTCAAGCTGTAAAATCATCTTATGGAGTTAAATTGATGTGTGTGCGTAGAGGTTCTGGAATCATTTCTTTGGGGAATCTGGAAACAGATATTTCCAGCCTTATCCAGGCATTTAAGGCCTAGCAGTAAGACTGCATTTAAAACACAGGAGAGACGTCTGGTTAAAAGTGCTCTGCCTTGTGTTCGCTCACCCTAGGAAGTTGCATCTATGTTTAGATTCAGCGAGTTAGAAAAAGGTTTCTTAAAAAATCTGCGCTTCGATATTACAGAGTGACTGAGACTATAGGCTGTAATGAGAAATATCTTGCTATTAAAACAAAAACGCAGCTATCTAGCATAATGGTTGTCCAGTTGTAAAATCATCTTATGGCATTAAATTGATGTGTGTGTGCAGAGGTTCTGAAATCATTTCCTTGTGGAATTTGGAAACAGATATTTCCAGCCTTACCCCAGCATCTAAAACCTAGCAGTAACAGTGCGTTTAAAACAACAGGAGAAACATCTAGTTCAAACTGCTCTGCTTTGTGTTCGTTAACTTTAGGAAGTTGCATCTATATTTAGATTCAGCGAGTTAGAAACACGTTTCTTCTAAAAACTGCGTTTGGATATTCCTGAATGACTGAGAATAAAGGCCGTAATGAGAAATATCTTGCTCTAAAATAAAAACGAAGCTATCAAGCAGAATGGTTGTCAAGCTGTACAATCTTCTTACAGAGTTAAACTGACGTGTGTGTACAGCAGTTCCGAAATCCTTTCCTTGGAGAATCTGGAAACAGATATTTCCAGCCATATACAGGCTTATAAAAACTAGCAGTAAGACTGCGTTTAAAACACAGGAGAAACATCTAGTTCTAACTGCTCTGGTTTGTGTTCGTTCACCTTAGGAAGTTGCATTTATGTTTAGATACAGCGAGTTAGAAACACGTTTCTTCTAAAAGCAGCGTTTGGATATTCCAGTGTGAAAGAGCCTGTAGGCCGTAATCAGAAACATCTTGCTCTAAAACAAAAACGCACCTGTCTAGCAGAATTGTTGTCAAGCTGTACAATCAACATACAGAGTTATACTGATGTGTATTTGCAGCAGTCCACAAATCCTTTGCTTCGAGAATCTGGAAACAGATATCTTCAGCCATACACAGGCATATGAGAACTACCAGTAAGACTGCATTTAAAACACAGGAGAAACGTCTATTTCAAACTGCTATGCTTCGTATTCGTTAACCTTAGGAAGTTGCATCTATGTTTAGATTCAGCGAGTTAGAAACACGTTTCTTCTAAAAGCTGCGTTTGGTTATTCCAGAATGACTGAGACTAAAGGCAGTAATGAGAAATATCTTGCTCTAAAACAAAAACGCAGCTATTTAGCAGAATATTTGTCAAGCTGTACAATCTTCTTTCAGAGTTAAAATGATGTCTGTGTGTAGTAGTTCGGAAATCCTTTTGTTGGAGAATCTTGCAACAGATATTTCCAGCCATATACAGGCTTATAAGAACTTGCAGTAAGACTGCGTTTAAAAGACAGGAGTAACATCTAGTTCAAACTGCTCTGCTTTGTGTCCGTTCACCTTAGGAAGTTGCATCTATGTTTAGATTCAGCTAGTTAGAAACACGTTTCTTCTAAAAGCAGCGTTTGGATATTCCAGTGTGAAAGAGCCTGTAAGCCGTAATCAGAAACATCTTGCTCTAAAACAAAAACGCAACTATCTAGCAGAATGGTTGTCAAGCTGTAAATTCATCTTATGGAGTTAAATTGATGTGTGTGTGCAGAGGTTCTGAAATCTTTTCTTTGGGGAATCTGGAAACAGATATTTCCAGCCTTACCCAGGCATTTAAGACCTAGCAGTAAGACTGCGTTTAAAACACATGAGAAACGTCTAGTTCAAACTGCTCTGCTTTGTGTTCGTTCACCTTAGGAAGTTCCATCGATGTTTAGATTCAGCGAATTAGAAACACGTTTCTTCTAAAATCTGCTTTTGGATATTCCAGAACGACTGAGACTAAAGGCTGTAATGAGAAATATATTGCTCTAAAACAAAAACGCACCTATCTAGCAGAATGGTTGTCAAGCTGTACAATCTTCTTACAGAGTTAAACTGACGTGTGTGTGCAGAGGTTCTGAAATCTTTTCTTTCGGGAAACTGGAAACAGATATTTCCAGCCTTACACAGTCATTTAAGACCTAGCAGTAAGAGTGCGTTTAAAACACAGGAGAAACGTCTCGTTCAAACTGCTCTGGTTTGTGTTCGTTCACCTTAGGAAGTTGCATCTATGTTTAGATTGAGGGAGCTAGAAACACGTTTCTTCTAAAAGATGCGTTTGGATATCCCGGAATGACTGAGACTAAAGGCCGTAATGAGAAATATCTTGCTCTAAAACCAAAACGCAGCTATATAGCAGAACGGTTGTAAAGCTGTACAATCTTCTTACAGACTTAAACTGACGTGTGTGTGCAGTAGTTCAGAAATCCTTTCGTTGGAGAATCTGGAAACAGATATTTCCAGCCATATACAGGCTTATAAGAACTAGCAGTAAGACTGCGTTATAAAACACAGGATAAACATCTAGTTCAAACTGCTCTGCTTTGTGTTCGTTGACCTTAGGAAGTTGCATCTATGTTTAGATTTAGCGGGTTAGAAAAACTTTTCTTCCACAATCTGCGTTTGGATATTCCAGAGTGACTGAGACTAACGCCTGTAATGAGAAATATCTTGCTCTAAAACAAAATTGCAGCTATCTAACAGAATGGTTGTCAAGCTGTAAAATCATCTTATCGAGTTAAATTGATGTGTGTGTGCAGAGTTTCTGAAATCTTTTCTTTGGGGAATCTGGAAACAGATATTTCCAGCCTTAACCAGGCATTTAAGAAATAGCAGTAAGACTGCGTTTAAAACACAGGAGAAACGTGTATTTCAAACTGCTCTGCTTTGTGTTCGCTCACCTTAGGAAGTTGCATGTATGTTTTGATTCAGCGAGTTAGAAAAACGTTTCTTCTTAAAGCTGCGTTTGGATATTATAAGGTGACTTAGACTATTGGCTGTAATGAGAAATATCTTGCTCTAAAACAAAAACGCAGCTATCTACCAGAATGGTTGTCAAGCTCTATTATCAACTTACAGTTTTTTAAACTGATGTGTGTGTGTGCAGTGCTTCAGAAATCATTTATTTTGAGAATCTGGAAAAAGATATTTCCAACCATATACAGGCATATAAGAACTAGAAGTAAGACTCCATTTAAAACACAGGAGAAACGTCCATTTCAAACTGCTCTGCTTAGTGCTCGTTAACCGTAGGAAGTTGAATCTATGTTTAGATTCATCGAGTTAGAACACGTTTCTTCTAAATGCTGCGTTTGGATATTCCAGAGTGAAAGAGACTAAGGCTGTAATGAGAAATATCTTGCTCTGAAACAAAAACGCAGCTACCTGGCAGAATGATTGTTAAGCTATAGAATCAACTTACAGAGTTGAAGTGATGTGTGTGTGCAACAGTTCAGAAATCTTTTCTTTGGAGAATCTGGAAACAGCCATTTTCAGCCATATACATGCATATAAGAACTAGCAGGAAGACTCCATTTAAAACACAGGAGAAACGCCTAGTACAAACAACTCTGCCTTGTGTTCGGTCACCTTAGGAAGTTGCATGTATGTTTAGAATCAGCGAGTTGGAAACACGTTTCTTCTAAAAGCAGCGTTTGGATATTCCAGTGTGAAAGAATCTGTAGGCTGTAATGAGAAATATCTTGATCTAAAACAAAAACGAAGCTATCTAGTAGAATGGTTGTTAAGCTGTAGAATCAACTTACATAGTTAAACTGATGTGTGGTTGCAGCAGTTCAGAAATACTTTCTTTGGAGAATCTGAAAACAGATATTTCCAGACATTTACAGGCATATGAGAACTGGGAGGACGACTGCGATTAAAACACAGGAGAATAGTCTAGTTCAAGCTGTTCTGCTTAGTGTTCGCTCACGTTAGGAAATTGCCTCTATTTTCCGATTCAGGGTTTAGAAACACGTTTCTTCTACAAGCTGCGTTTGGATATTCCAGAGTGACTGAGGCTATAGGCTGTAATGAGAAATAGCTTGCTCTAAAACAAAAACGCAGTTATCTAGCAGAATGGATGTCACGCTCTTCCATCAACTTACACAGATAAACTGATGTGCCTGTGTAGCACGTCTGAAATCCTTTCTTTGGAGAATTTGGAAACAGATATTTCCAGACATATACAGTCATATGAGAACCAGCAGGAAGACTGCGTTTAAAGCACATGAGAAACGTCTATTTCAAACTTCTGTGCTTTTTGTTCTTTCAACTTAGGGGGCTGCACGTATGTTAAGATTCAGCGAGTTTGATACATGTTTCTTTTAAAACGTGTGTTTGGATATTCCAGAGTGAATGAGACTATAGGCTGTAATGAGAAACATCTTGACCTCAAACCAAAACGCAGCTTTCAAGAAGAATGGTTGTGAAGCTATACAATCAACTAACAGAGTTATACTGATATGTGTGTGAAGCAGTTCAGAAATCCTTTCTTTGGAGAATCTGGAAACTTATATTTCTTGACATACACAGGCCTTTAACAAATAGCAGTATGACTGCGTTTAAAAGACAGGAGAAACGTCTAGTTCAAACTGCGCTGCTTTGGGTTCGCTCACCTTAGGAAGTTGCATCTATGTTTAGATTCAGCGAGTTAGAAACACGTTTCTTCTAAAAGCAGCGTTTGAATATTCCAGTGTGAAAGAGCCTGTACGCCATAATGAGAAACATATTGCTCTAAAACAAAAACGCAGCTATCTAGCAGAATGGTTGTCAAGCTGTACAATCAACTTACAGAATAAAACTGACGTGTGTGCAGTAGTTCAGAAATCCTTTCGTTTGAGTATCTGGAAACAGATATTTCCAGCCATATACAGGCTTATAAGAACTAGCAGTAAGACTGCGTTTAAAACATAGGAGAAACATCTAGTTCAAACTGCTCTGCTTTGTGTTCGTTCACCTTAGGAAGTTGCATCTATGTTTTGATTCATCGAGTTAGAAACACGTTTCTTCTAAAAACAGCGTTTGAATATTCCAGTGGGAAAGAGCCTGTAGGCCGTAATCAGAAACAGCTTGCTCTAAAACAAAAACGCAGCTATCTAGCAGAATGGTTGTCAAGTTGTAAAATCAGCTTTCAGATTTAAACTGATGTGTGTTTGCAGCAGTTCAGAAATCCTTTGCTTCGAGAATCTGGAAAAAGGTATTTCCAGCCTTATACAGACGTATGAGAACTACTAGTAAGACTGCGTTTAAAACACTGGAGAAAATTCTATTTCAACCTGCTCTGTTTTGTGTTCGTTCACCTTAGGAAGTTGCATCTATGTTTAGATTCAGCGAGTTAGAAACACGTTTCTTCTAAAAGCTGCGTTTGGATATTCCAGAATGACATAGACTAAAGGCCGTAAAGATAAATATATTGCTCTAAAACAAAAACGCAGCTATCTAGCAGAATGGTTGTCAAGCTGTAAATTCATCTTATGGAGTTAAATTGATGTTTGTGTGCAGAGGTTCTGACAGCTTTTCTTTGGGGAATCTGGAAACAGATATTTCCAGCCTTCCCCAGGCATTTAAGACCTAGCAGTTAGACTGCGTTTAAAACACAGTAGAAACGTCTAGTTCAAACTGCTCTGCTTTGTGCTCGTTCAACTTAGGAAGTTGCATCTATGTTTAGATTCAGCGAGTTAGAAACACGTTTCATCTAAAAGCTGCATTTGGATATTCCAGAATGACTGAGACTAAAGGCTGTAATGAGAAATATCTTGCTCTAAAACAAAAATGCAGCGATCTATCAGAATGGTTGTCAAGCTGTACAATCATCTTATGGAGTTAAATTTGTGTGTGTGTGCAGAGGTTCTGAATTCATTTCTTTGGGGAATCTGGAAACAGATATTTCCTGCATTACCCAGGCATTTAAGACCTAGCAGTAAGACTGCTTTTAAAACCCTGGAGAAAAGGCTAGTTCAAACTGCTCTGCTTTGTGTTCATTCACCTTAGGAAGTTGCATCTATGTTTAGATTCAGCGAGTTAGAAACACGTTTCTTCTAAAAGCAGCGTTTGGATATTCCACTATGAAAGAGCCTGTAGGCCGTAAACAGAAACATCTTGCTCTAAAACAAAAACGCAGCTGTCTAGCAGAATGGTAGTCAAGCTGTACAATCAACTTACAGAGTTAAAGTGATGTGTTTTTGCAGCAGTTCAGTAATCCTTTGCTTCGAGTATCTGGAAACAGATATTTCCAGCCATATACAGGCATATGTGAACTACCGGTAAGGCTGCGTTTAAAACACTGGAGAAACGTCTATTTCAAACTGCTCTGTTTTGTGTTCGTTCACCTTAGGAAGTTACATGTATGTTTAGATTCAGCGAGTTAGAAAAACGTTTCTTCTAAAATCTGCATTTGGATATTCCAGAGTGACAGAGACTAAAGGCAGTAGTGAGAAATATCTTGCTCTAAAACAAAAACGCAGCTATTTAGCAGAATGGTTGTCAAGCTGTAAAATCATCTTATGGAGTTAAACTGATGCCTGTGTGCAGACATTGTGAAATCTTTTGTTTGGGGAATCTGGAAACAGATATTTCCAACCTTACCAAGGCATTTAAAACCTAGCAGTAAGACTGCGTTTAAAACACAGGAGAAAAGTCTAGTTCGAACTGCTCTGCTTTGTGTTCGTTCACCTTAGGAAGTTGCATCTATGTTTAGATTCAGCGAGTTAGAAACACGTTCCTTCTAAAAGCTGCATTTGTATATTCCAGAATGACTGAGACTAAAGGCCTTAATGAGAAATATCTTGCTCTAAAACAAAAATGCAGCTATCTAGCAGAATGGTTGTCAAGCTGTACAATCTTCTTACAGAGCTAAACTGACGTTTGTGTGCAGTAGTTCAGAAATCCTTTCGTTGGAGAATCTGTAAACAGATATTTCCAGCCATATACAGGCTTATAAGACCTAGCAGTAAGACTGCGTTTAAAACACAGGAGAAACATCTAGTTCAAACTGCTCTGCATTGTGTTCGTTCACCTTAGGAAGTTGCATCTATGTTTGGATTCAGCGAGTTAGAAACACGTTTCTTCTAAAAGCAGCACTTGGATATTCCAGTGTGAAAGCACCTGTAGGCCGTAATCAAAAACATCTTGCTCTAAAACAAAAACGCAGCTATCTAGCAGAATGGTTTTCAAGCTGTACAATGATCTTATGGAGGTAAATTGATGTGTGTGGGCAGAGGCTCTGAAATCTATTCTTTGGGGAATCTGGAAACAGATATTTCGAGCCTTACCCAGGCATTTAAGACATAGCAGTAAGACTGCGTTTAAAACACAGGAGAAACGTGTAGTTCAAACTGCTCTGCTTTGTGTTCGTTCACCTTAGGAAGCTGCACCTATGTTTACATTCAGCGAGTTAGAAACACTTTTCTTCTAAAAGCTGCGTTTGGATATTCCAGTGTGACTGAGACTAAAGGCCGTAATGAGAAATATCTTGCTCTAAAACCAAAACGCATCTACCTAGCAGAATGGTTGTCAAACTGTAGAATCAACTTACACAGTTAAAGTGATGTGTGTGTGCAACAGTTCAGAAATCCTTTCTTTGGAGAATCTGGAAACAGATATTTCCAGCCATATAAAGGCATATGAGAACTAGAAGTAAGACTGCCTTTAAAACACAGGAGAAACGTCCATTTCAAACTGCTCTGCTTTGTGTTCGTTCACCTTAGGAAGTTGCATCTATGTTTAGATTCAGCGAGATGGAAACACGTTTTTGTAAATGCTGCGTTTGGATATTCCAGAGTGAAAGAGACTATAGGCTGTAATGAGAAATATCTTGCTCTGAAGAAAAAACGCAGCTACCTAGCAGAATGGTTGTTAAGCTGTAGAATCAACTTACAGAGTTAAACTGATGTGTGTGTGCAACAGTTCAGAAATCTTTTCTTTGGAGAATCTGGAAACAGATATTTCCAGCCATACACATGCATATAAGAACTAGCAGTAACATTCCATTTAAAACGCAGGAGAAACGTCTAGTACAAACAACTCTGCCTTGTGTTCGTTCACCTTAGGAAGTGGCATCTATGTTTAGAATCAGCGAGTTGGAGACACGTTTCTTCTATAAACTGTGGTTGGATATTCCAGAGTGACTGAGACTATGGGCTGTAATGAGAAATATCTTGCTCTAAAGAAATATGCAGCTGTCCAGAAGAATGGTTGTCAATCTGGACAATCAACTTACAGAGTTAAACTGATGTGTGTCTGCAGCAGTTCAGAAATCTTTTCTTTGGAGAATCTGGAAACAGATATTTCCTGCCATATACAGGAATATAAGAACTAGCAGTAAGACAGGGTTTAAAACACTGGAGAAACTTCTAGTTCAAAGTGCTCTGCTTTGTGTTCGTTCACCTTAGGAAGTTGCATCTGTGTTTAGATTCAGCCATTTAGAAACACGTTTCCTGTAAAAGCTGCATTGGGATATTCCATAGTGAATGAGACTGTAGTCTGTAATCAGAAGTATCTTGCTCTTAAAGAAAAACGCAGCTTTCTAGCAGAATGCTTGTCAAGCTGTACCATGAATATATAGAGTTAAACTGACGTGTGTGTGCAGCAGTTCAGCAATCCTTTCTTTGGAGATTCTGGAAACAGATATTTCCAGCCATACACAGCCATATAAGAACTAGCAGTAAGACTGCGTTTAAAACACAGGAGAAACGTGTATTTCAAACTACTCTGCTTTGTGTTCGCTCACCTTAGGAAGTTGCATCTATGTTTAGATTCAGCGAGTTGGAAACACTTTTCTTCTAAAAGCTGCGTTTGGATATTTTAGAGTGACTTAGACTATTGGCAGTAATGAGAAATAGCTTGGTCTAAAACAAAAGCTCAGCTATCCAACAGAATGCTTCTTAAGCTGTACAATCAACTAACAGAGTTAAACTGATGTGTGTGAGCAGCGGTTCAGAAATCCTTTCTTTGGAGAATCTGAAAACAGATATTTCCAGCCATACACAGGCATGTAAGAACTAGAAGTAAGACTGCGTTTTAAACACAGGAGAAACGTGTATTGCAAACTGCTCTGCTGTGTGTTCGCTCACCTTAGGAAGTTGCATTTTTATATAGATTCAGCGAGTTGGAAACACTTTTCTTCTAAAATCTGCGTTTGGATATTCCAGAGTGACTGAGACTATAGGATTTAATGAGAAATATATGGATCTAAACCGAAAACGCAGCAATCTAGCAGAATGGTTGTTAAGCTGTAAAATGAAGTTACAGAGTTATAGTGATGTGTGTGTGCAACAGTTCAGAAATCTTTTCTTTGGAGAATCTGGAAACAGATATTTCCAGCCATATACACGCATATAAGAACTAGCAGTAAGACTCCATTTAAAACACAGGAGAAACGTCTAGTACAAACTGCTCTGCTTTGTGTTCGTTCATCTTAGGAAGTTGCATCTATGTTTAGATTCAGCGAGTTAAAAACACGTTTCTTTTAAAATCTGCGTTTGGATATTCCAGAGGGAATG
>NW_022439239.1:0-10229 GCF_009761245.1 Sapajus apella
GGAGTTTTTCTCTATTGCCCAGTCTGAAGTGTAGTGTTGCAATCTCAGCTCACTGCAACCTTGGTTTTATGGGTTCAAGTGATTCTCCTGCCTCAGCCTCCCAAGTAACTGGGACCACAGGCATGCACCACTACATCTGGCTAATTTATCTATTTTTAGTATATACCAGGTTTCATCAAGTTGGTCAGGCTGGTCTCGAACTCCTGACCTCATGTGACCCACCCACCTTGGCCTCCCAAAGTGCTGGGATTATAGGTGTGAGCCACCACACCTGGTCGGATAATTGAGTTTCTTATTATATCTGGGTTTCTGCAGAATTTTAGTGACTAAAGTATGTACACTAGTGTTAATTTTGTTTTTCTTTATGAAAGAAGTCGTTTACTTTTTATATAATTACTTGCCAGTCATGAGAAGGAAAAGTCTGTGTTTGTCCACAATGATAGGAATTCTTGTTACATTAAAGGATGACTCTGTGAATGCCTTTAGGAAATATCCCTAGTCATATCTTGACCATTTTCCTAGCTGTGAGACTGCCATTATACTGGTTACTGTAACATTTCTTGGTTTTCTTTCTAGACCTGAACTAGTTATTTGCTACTTCCCTCCTGGAATGGCTAGTAAAATAAACACTAAAGGTAAGAGATTACATGTACTTCTTATTATATTTTACTACATTAAGACATTCTTTTTTTTTCCCATTTATTTATTTTATTGCATTTTAGGTTTTGGGGTACATGTGAAGAACATGCAAAATTGTTGCATAGGAACACACGTGGCAGTGTGATTTGCTGCCTTCCTCCCCATCACCTACATCTGGCATTTCTCCCCTTGCTATCTCTCCCCAGCTTCCCACCCCCCACCGTCCCTCCCCTATTTCCCCCCAACTGACCCCAGTGTGTAGTGCTCCCCTCCCTGTGTCCATGTGTTCTCATTGTTTAACACCCGCCTATGAGTGATTAAGACATTCTTTATCAGCATGCCTGAAATCATACAGAATCATTGCCCAATGTCTTTGTGGGACTTGCAGTTAGTTTCTTGGCTTTTTAAAGTATTTTATTTAATGGACCCTTTTTTTCTTTTTCTTTTTCTTTCTTTTTCTTTTAATTTACTGAAAGTGCCACATGTGCAATTCCACTTCATTTATGTTTCCAAGGCTTTGTTGAGCCCCTTGTGGAGGACTACACTGCAAGTTTAATTCTGCAGGTTTCTTTGAAAATCACCAAACGGTATGAGTTTTACATTCTGCTCTTATAAAGCATCTTCTTCTGTATTTTTCTACAATATACTAAAGTAATTCTGTGCTTATTTTACAGCTTTGCAGTCCCCTAAAAGACCATGAAGCCCTGAGAGTAATGTAAAGATTCCTGAAATTGAGATCACCATGGAAAATAAGGGCCAGTCTTTGGCATGTTTCTGTTGATTCTCCAGTTTATTAGTTATGTCAGTTCACTAGCTATATGTTTATACAGATGAAGTTAGCCAAGCTAATTTCACATGTGTACAGCTGCCTGTGATAAAGCTAAATTTCTGGATGTTTTTAATTGACATTTTGAAAATCATTAACAGGAAATAAATAACATGAATCACCTTACAAACTGCACTCAAAAAAATCCCTAAAATGCTTTTTCTTTACTACAACAAATAAGGATGCAGAGGGTCACGTGGAATGTTTCTTCATCTTTTGTCCTCTTTGTTTTTTCTGTTCTTTTAAGGAAAGAAAGTTTAGGGATAGTTTAAACAGCAGTGCCTGGAATGAAAGCATTTCCTACAACACCCTCTAATCTATTTCCTTCTCTCCATGCTTATGGGGTCTGCTCATAAGAGCAGGGCATATATAAGTAAAGAAAATGCAGTGTGAGCCCTGCCTGCAGCCATGGTCAAGAACAGGAAGAGGCTTTTTTTTTTTTTTAATCCTAGCAGAATTTTGCATAAGTCTCTTGGTTTTAAAAAAGATGAATTTATCATAATAAAATAAAGCACAAACTCTGAGGCCAAAGTGATAGAATTTAAATCTGCATTCTGGGCTGGGTGCGGTGGCTCAAGCCTGTAATCCCAGCACTTTGGGAGGCCAAGGCGGGTGGATCACGAGGTCAAGAGATTGAGACCATCCTGGTCAACATGGTGAAAGCCCGTCTCTACTAAAAATACAAAAAATTAGCTGGGCATGGTGGCGCGTGCCTGTAATCCCAGCAACTCAGGAGGCTGAGGCAGGAGAATTGCCTGAACCCAGGAGACGGAGGTTGCGGTGAGCTGAGATCACGCCATTGCACTCCAGCCTGGGTAACAAGAGCGAAACTCCGTCTAAAAAAAAAAAAAAAATCTGCATTCTGCCACTTAGGAAAATTCTTTGAGTTCTCTGTCCTTTAGGTTGTACAGAGCTGTAAAATGAGAAAAGGAAAATAATATTTGACTCATGGTTTTCAAAAATCGAGATGTTAAATGCTGGGTGCAGTGCTTATAATTAAAATCTCATGCTTATAATTCCAGCACTTTGGGAGGCTGAGGAGGGTGGATCATGAAGTCAAGAGATCTACATCCTCCTCACCAACATGGCAAAACCCCGTCTCTACCTAAAATAAAAAATTAGCTGGGCATGGTGGCACGTGCCTGTAATCCCAGCTACTCGGGAGGCTGAAGCAGAAGAATCACTTGAACCTGGGAGGTGGAGGTTGCAATGAGTCAAAATCACACTACTGCACTCCAGCCTGGGTGATGGAGCAAGACTCCATCTGAAAAACAAACAAACAAATTGAGATGTTATTTCTTTTGTTTTTTCTTTTTTCTGAGATGGAGTTTCACTCTTGTTGCCTAGGCTGGAGTGCAGTGGCACTATGCTGGCTCACTGCAAGCCCCACGTCCCGAGTTCAAGAGATTCACTACTTCCACCTCCCAAGTAGCTGGTATTACAGGCATGCACCATCAAACCCATTTTTGTGTTTTTAGTAGAGATGAGGTTTTGCCATGTTGTCTAGGCTGGTCTCAAACTCCTGCCCTCTGGTGATTTGCCCGCCTTGGACTCCCAAACTGCTGGGATTACAGGCATGAGCCACTTCACCTGGCTGAGATGTTATTTCTTTAATAAACAGCTGCTATCATTTCAGACCACTTGATAATTAAGCGCTTAAGAATTTTTCACTAGAAGCCATGTAAAGAAAGATGATGAGCATTCGTAAAGGATTTAGGATTTATCATTTGACTGTATGACTGACCCCCAGAGCTGGCATTTTAGTAAGAAATTTTTCAGAAGGCAATTAATTAGCTAGCAACAGAGGCAAACCAGCCACTACCCTCACCATTCAGTGCACTTTTTTCCTCTGTTTCTCCTCAAACTTGGTTACTCTCACAAATCAATTTTAAAAACTTGCATTTCTTTCCTTTTATTTTCAGAGACAGGGACTTGCTCTGTCACTCAGGCTGCATTGCAGTGGTATGATATGGCTTGCTGTAGTTTCATTCTTCCGGGCTCAAGCAGTACTCCCATCTCAGCCTCTTAAGTAGCTAGGACTACAGACATACACCATCACACAGAGGTAAATTTTTTTTTTTTTTTGAGACGGAGTTTCGCTCTTGGTACCCAGGCTGGTGTGCAATGGCGCGATCTCGGCTCACCGCAACCTCCGTCTCCTGGGTTCAGGCAATTCTCCTGCCTCAGCCTCCTGAGTAGCTGGGATTACAGGCACGCGCCACCATGCCCAGCTAATTTTTTGTATTTTTAGTAGAGACGGGGTTTCACCATGTTGGCCAGGATGGTCTCAATCTCTTGACCTCGTGATCCACCCGCCTCGGCCTCCCAAAGTGCTGGGATTACAGGTTTGAGCCACCACGCCCAGCCGGTAAATTTTTTATCTATTGTTGTAGAGATGGGGTCATGCTATGTTGCCTAGGGTGGTCTTGAGCTACTGGAATCAGGCGTTTCTCCTGCCTCTGCCTCCCAAAGTGCTGGGATTATAGGCAGGTATGAGCCATCTATGCCTGGCCACCAATATATATATATATATGTATTTTTAAATAACACCTTTATTGAAATGCACTTCACATACCATACAATTTATTTATTAAAGTATGAAATTTGGTGGCTTTTAGAATATTCATGGAGCTGTGCACCTATTACCCCAATCAATTTTAGAAGCTTTTATTGCCATATACAGAAATCCACATTTCTAGGCCGGGCGCGGTGGCTCACGCCTGTAATCCCAGCACTTTGGGAGGCCGAGGCGGGTGGATCACGAGGTCAAGAGATCGAGACCATCCTGGTCAACATGGTGAAACCCTGTCTCTACTAAAAATACAAAAATTAGCTGGGCATGGTGGCATGTGCCTGTAATCCCAGGTACTCAGGAGGCTGAGGCAGGAGAATTGCCTGAACCCAGGAGGCGGAGGTTGCAGTGAGCCGAGATCGCGCCATTGCACTCCAGCCTGGGTAACAAGAGCGAAAATCCGTCTCAAAAAAAAAAAAGAAATCCACATTTCTTTACAACTAGCTTCCACTCCCCCTATAACCTTATGCTCCCATAGGCAACCACTGATCTATATTCTGTCACTATAGAGTTGCCTAATCTGGACCTCTTATATAAACAGGATTATGTAATGTGTGATCTTTTGTGGCTGGCTTTTTTTTTTTTTCACTTTAGCACAATGTTTACAGAGTTCTTTCATGTCATAGCATGTGTCAGTATTTGATTTCTTCTATGGATGAATAATATTCCGTGGTAGAGACACACCACATTTTGTTTATCTATTTATCAGCCAGCCTGCTGCCTCTCCTTCCCCAGGTTGTCTTTCTACTCGGGACACGCCTCCTTTGGGATGTACTGCGTGGTGTTCCTGGAGGTGAGTCCGTTTTTCCGGGGCTCGCCCATCAAGTCACTCCCTTCCCTGGACCTCGGTTTTTCCAGCTGTAAAATGGGTGGGTCGCGGTGGTGATGGAGGCGCTCACTGACTTGTTTGTAAAAAAAAAAAAACAGGAGGTGCTGGGCTGGCCAGTTTTATGCCCTCGGCCTCGGAGCTGCCATCTGTGCAGTGGGCGTGGGAGTGCCTGGCAGGGCACAGGCTGAGGCGCCCTCTCCCGTCCCAGAGCTACATGCAGGCGCGGCTCTGCTGGAAGTGGACGCAGCTGCTGCGGCCCACGGTCCAGTTCTTCCTGGTGGCCTGCGCCCTCTATGTGGGCTACACCCGCGTGTCTGATCACTGGAGTGACGTCCTTGCTGGTCTCCTGCAGGGGGCGCTCGTGGCTGGCCTCACTGTGAGCTTCTGACCCTGACTCACCCCCTGTGCTGTCCAGAGACCACTCCCTGCCCAACCCTGGTCCTTCCCTGCACACTCTTGCCCCACGGAGCCCTCCACTGTAACCCCTTCCTCCAACCCTGGTTCTTCCCTGGGACCCCTCCTTCCCCCGGTTTCTCCCCTGGGACCCGTACCCCAAACTCCAGTTCTTCCCTGGACCCCTCCTTCACCCCCAGATCCTTCCCTGGGATTTCTTCCCCCAATCCTGGTTCTTCCCTGGACTCCTCCCTTCTCTCCATTTCTCCCCTGGGACCTCTTCCCCCAACCCCAGTCCTTTCTAAATGCCTCCTTCCACACATCCCTCCATGGGACCCCTTCCCCAAACCCTAGTCCATACCTGGGACCCCTCTTACCCCCAATTCTCCTCTGAGACCCCTTCTCCCCAACCCCCATCCTTCCCTGGGACCGCTTTTTCTCCTCATTTCTCCTCTGGGATCCCCCAACCCCAGTCCATCCCAGGACGCTTCGCCCCCCACATCCTCCCCTGGGACCCCTTCCCCCAAACCCAGTTCTTCCCTGGACCCCTCCCTTCTCCCCATTTCTCTCCTGGGACCCTTTTCCCCAACCCCAGTCCATTCATAGAACCCCTCCTTCCCCCATTCCTCCCCGGGACCCATTCCCTCAACCCCAATCCTTTCTGGGGACCCCTCCCTTCCCCCCTTTCTCCCCTGGGACCCCTCTCCCCAAACCCAGTCCTTCCCTGGACACCTTCTTCCCCCAGTTCCTTCCCTGGGTCTCCTGCCTGCACACCGCAGTCCTTCCCTGGGCCTGTCAGCGCCCCAGTGCTCTCCACTGGTCGTCCACCAAGAGGGCCCTCTTTCCCCCACAGGCACTCTTCATCTCATTGTCCACCTGGGACCCTGTTCTTCCCCCTCCTGCCCATGCCCGTGTCTCTGGTGCCTGCCCAGTCCCTGCCCAGCCTCACCTTCCTCCACTCTGCCAGGTCCGCTACATCTCAGACTTCTTCAAAGCCTGACCTCCACAGCACTGCCTGAAGGAGGAGGAGCTGGAAAGGAAGCCCAGCCTGTCACTGACAGTGACCCTGGGCGAGGATGACCACAACCACTCTGGGTACCCGCACTCCTCCTCCTGAGGCTGGATGACGCCCAGGCAGGGAGTGGCTGTGAGTCCAGCTGAGGCTGGCCCCCCCAGGTAGTCCTTCTGGCCCTGGCTAGGCACTGAGGCTCTGGACGGGCTCCAGGAACCCTGGGCTGACGGGAGCAGTGAACAGGCTCTGCTGCCCCTGCCCTGCACTGGACAAGGGGTCTGGGGAGGCCTAGGTAGCCCTGAGCATTTGGAGGGGGACCTGTTCCCGTAGCTCCCCAATATCCCCATTCTTTTATGGGGTTAAGGAAGGGACTGTTTTGTAAAATGTAATGTACATTGGTTTTTAGTAAAATAGGGCATTGGTTTCCTCTGTTCCTTACGGCCGTTCTGGGACGGTGTTCCTCCCGTCAGAGGGCTCCGTGGAGCTCAGGCCTCAGGCAGACTCACCCTCTGTGACGGTGGAGGGGAGCAGCCAAGCCCGACCCTTGTGTTTCTCCCTGCACGGCGCTGGGGTCCAGGGTCTGGTGGGTCAGCACACCCTTTCCCTCTGCTCATGTCCACCCCGTGCACCTGGGGGCCACACTTCTGAAATGGGTCATTCAGGGACTGGTTTCCCTGAAGTGATGGCAGAACACACAGAGCTTACTTTTTCAACAGGAGGGTAAAGGGTACATTTGTTTTTTTTGTACAGGAGGTAACTTAAGTATCTGCTGATGTTTTGTTTGCACCTGGAACCTCTCTTATTCCCTCACCCTGCAGGGTGTTCCTGTCAGGACTTAGCCTACGGGAAGGGTGATGTAGCCCTGGGGGCAAAAGTGCAGCCTGGAGCCCCACCCAAGGGGCTGGAATGGAGACCTGCTCTTGGCGGACGGGAAGGAAGGTGACGCAGACCCTGCGGAACTCCAGCTGAATGTCAGGGACTTGCCTCCCTGCAGGTGTCAGACGGGATCCTGGCCCAGAAAGTCACACCGAAGCCCCCCAGGTATCCTAGGGTGTCCCAGCAGGCAATGATGCCGGAGGACTAAGGAGGCTGTGCCTGGGCTCAGAATGTGAGTCTCTGGCAGTGGGTGGGAGAGAGGTTCCCAGCCAGATCCCACAGGCAGAGTCACTGCATCAGGAGCAAATGGGAATGACCCAGGTGTCCTGACAGCAGTCGACATCACCGTCTCCTCCCAGGCACAATGGCCTTGAAAGCCAGGACCACAGTGAGGGTTGAGCGCGAGTATGTGGGAGCAGCTGCAGTGCACAGGACTCCAGTGTGGTCTGCTGGGGGCAGGTGGCCTTGTTGGGACGAGCAGTGAAGACTGAGGAGCGGAGGAAGTTTGGAGTGAGGGAGAGGATGTGGCTCAGTTTGGCTGCTGGCCTCAGCTGGGGGAGTCTCAGTGCTTCAGAAAGAGCATGTGCACCCCACGGCTGTGAGAGCGGAGAGAAAGAAAGGGCTGTACTGATCAGTGCCATCCCCAAAGGGTCCTCAGGAGCCAGGAGGGCCCAGCTTTGGGAGCCAGTGGCCTGTCTCGCCCTTTGGGTGCTGCCCAGCTGGGCTACACACGCACTGCTCTGCATCTGTTGAGAAAAGCCGGACGCAGGGTGTCGGGCTCGGAAATTCTCACAGGTTCCCAGTACCAAGATGGCAGGCAGGGCAGCAGTTAGGACACATTCCTCCACCCACACCAAGCTCTGGGGAAGCCCTCATGCATAATTTTGGGTTTACACTTCCCACACCCTTATGGTTTCATGGAAAAAAAACAGTATTTTCTCTCGTCGTACAAGTAGGATATTTTTTTTTCTGTTGTTTCTCACAGGAAACTCAGATTCTTAGCCATGTAAATATCATTTCCCATGGCTGTGTCCTCGTGGCCCGGCATTTCTCCCACCTTCTGAGGTTAATTGGTTTTTAAAGACCTCCTCCTGGCCAGGCACAGTGACTCACGCCTGTAATTCCAGCACATTGGGAGGCCGAGGCGGTTGGATCACAAGGTCAGGAGATTGAGACCATCCTGGCCAACATGATGAAATCCCGTCTCCACTAAAAATGCAAAGCTTAACCTGGCATGGTGGTGGACGCCTGTAATCCCAGCTATTTGGGAGGCTGAGGCAGGAGAATCGCTCAAACCCAGGAGGCAGAGGTTGTAGCAAGCTGAGATTGCACCACTCATGTCAGCTACCATATGTTTTTCTGGTTTTGTAGGCAACCATACATACTTTGTTTTTTAGACACAGGGTCTCATTCTGTCACCCAGGCTGGAGTGCAGTGGTGCAGTTACTGTTCACTGCAGCCTCAACCTCCCAGGCTCAAGTGATGCTCCTGCCTCAGCCTCCTGAGTAGCTGGGATGACAGCGCCCACCACCACACCCCACTTTCATGCTTACTTTTTTTTATAGGTGCATACTGAAGTATTTAGAAGTGAAATTTTGTGAGATCTGCAAATTACAATATTTCATATTATAAAAACATGAAGCAGACGGCAACATGTTAGTAACTGTTAAATCTGTTTTGTGTGTGTGGGTATCATTATGCCACCCTCTGGACTGCATTTTGAAAAATTTTAAGTCGAAAAAGGAAAACTGTGCCTTAGAAAATTTTCTTAAGTTCAAAATATCATTACCTCTACTTTTAGTGAGACAATATTTCTTCTTTTTCTTTTTTTTTTTTTTTTTTTCCTTTTTGAAGAGTGTTGACCTGTTGCCCAGCCTAGAGTGCGGTAGTGTGATATTGGCTCACTGTACCATCCGCCTCCTGGGTTCAAGTGATTCTCCTGCCTCAGCCTCCCAAGTAACTGGGATTAGAGGCGCCCTCCACCACGCCCAGCTAATTTTTGTATTTTTAGTAGAGATGCCATTTCACCAAGTTCGCCATGCTGGTCTCGAACTCCTGACCTCAGGTGATCCACACCCTCAGCCTCCCAAAGCACTGGGATTACAGGTGTGAGCCACCACACCTGGCTATTTATTTCTCAACTGAATTTCTGTTTGAATTGAAACAACATAAAATCCTAATTTCATTAACATTATTTACATTTTTTATATTAGTTGCTAGAATGCGATGCGAGAAGGCAGCGTTTCCTCAACCTGACCCAGCAGTGGTGTGGCGTGTGGCATTCTGGACAGCATTGGGGGTGGGGATTTGGGGGCGTATGAGCCCCCGGGCTGGCTCAGCAGTGCGGTCTGGGCCTTTTCCCAGAGGCTTCTTAGCTCCAAGCCTGATTGTCCACCCCCAGTCTCCACAACAGCGAGAGGCACATTGTCCTGCTGTGTAGAGAATTTTAGCTCTTCTGTCTCCTGCCGCATATTTTCAGGAGCTGAATAGCTCCCAGGTCCCATCCCCTGTCTCAGAAATGACTTCTCAAGTCATACCCTGCCGCAGCATTTTGTTAGCCTGTTTTGTTGTTGTTCTTTATTTGTTTTGAGATAGGGTTCTGCTCTTCTTGCCCAGTCTGAAGTGCAGTGGCACAACCTCGGCTCACTGCAACCTCCGCCCTCCGGATTCAAGCAATTCTCCTGCATCAGCCTCCTGAGTAGCTGGGATTACAGGCATGTGCCACCTCGCCTGGGTAATTTTTGTATTTTTAGTAGAGATGGGCATCCACCATGCCCAGCCTACTATCGGCATATTTGCTGTGGTTGAGTATCTGTTCAGATGTTTACCCAGTTTTAAAATCACGTATGTATTTTGTAAATACCTTCTCACATCTGTCTTGTCTTTTTGTTCTCTGAATACAGTTTTTCACAGTAGAATACTTAGTTTATAAAGCCTGTTATCAATATTTTCATGAATTGGCGTTTAATGTTGTGTGTTAAAACAACACCAAACTCATCGTCACATAGTGTTTCTTTTAGATTTTTTATAGTTTTGCATTTCAAATTACAGTCTCTGGACTATTTTGAGTAGGTTTTTGTTT
>NW_022439240.1:0-10225 GCF_009761245.1 Sapajus apella
GTTATGTTTATTTCTCTATTCTGTATCATCATCTAGTAGCTAAACAGATTGGAAGTCCCTTTTGGAGTCAGTGCTCACATAGACTCGCAAAGCTGAAAATCAGTCGTGCAGTGAGATTAAAATGGAGTGGTTAGGAGCATGAAAGTGGGGGGAAATATGTAAACAGAAAGAGTATGAAAGAGTGGAAACAGAGTTAGTCACGTGAAAGTAGCTCTGGAGGAAGGGTTCAGGAAGATACGGCATTTGCATAGGTCAGGTCCTGCCACTTCCCAGGGTTAGTCGATCTCATAGTTATCATATCCATGCCTAACTGACTGGGTTATATTGTATGTGTGTTTTTAAGTCATAAGAATTAAAGTATACATGGCCAACAGGTCTATGAAAAATATCGTCAGCGTCACTAATAATCAGGGTTGTCATCTTCCCCAGTTAGGAGAGCTATTATTAAAACTACCATAAATGCTTGCAAGGATGCTGAGAAAAGGGAACTCTTACATACTGTTGATGGGAGTGTAATTTAGTACAGCTATGAAGGTAAGCAGTATAGAGAGTTCTCAAACAACTAAAAATGAACTACCATACGATCCAGAAATCCCACTCCTGGGTATTTCTCCAAAGAAAAGGGAATCAGTATATCAAAGGGAGACCTGCAACCCCAGGTTTATTGCAGCACTGTTCACAATAGCTAGAATATCGAGCCAACCTGTGTGTCCATCAACAGAAGAATGGCAAAGAAAATGTGGTATGTATACTCAAGGGAATTCCATTCAGCCATAAGAGAGAATAAAAATCTTTTCATTTCAGCAACATGGATGAAACTGGAGGCCATTAAAGTAAGAGAAATAAGGCAGACCCTGACAAGTAACACATGTTCTCGCTCATATGTTGGAGCCAAAAAATGCTGACCTCATGAAGGTAGAGTGTAGAATGATGGTTACTAGAAGCTGGGATGGGTTTATGTGTGTTGGAGAGGATAAAGATAGGTTAGTCAACGGTTGCAAACGTTAGTTAGAAGAAATAAATACCTGTGTTCGATAGCACACTAGGGTGACTGTAATTAACAATATGTATTTCAAAATAGCTAGAAGATTTGAAATGTTCCCGACAAAAATACATGATAAATATTTGAGGTGATGAATATCCTAAATACCTGATCAATAACCTGATTTGATCATTACACATTCCATGAATGTATCAAGGTATCACATGTATGCCATAAAAATATACAAATATTATTGGCAAATAAATTACAAAGAATTATGTATAATAACCAACAAAAATAAAAGATGAAGGAAAAGTAATCCTTTAAATCATGCAGGGGAATCTTCCAGTGAGTTCCTTCAATGAACAGGAACGGCCTTTCCCTCATGCCTTTTAAAGCGTCAGCATCTTGCTAAGCTAAGTGGAAGTTTTGTATGTAAACACAGCACTGATTTGAATAATGTATTACCTTAAATGAAAACCAAATATTTCATAGTGATTGATTCAAATGCTGGAAAACAGCAATGAGGCATTTTTGAGATACATTTCCTTTTTTCTTATCTGATAAGGTTTGCAAGAGTATCATCAGTGATCTATACTTTTTTCTTCACCTAATAGACTAATGTTAGAACCTAACCCAGGAGTAAGCTGTGACTCCATTGCATTCTCCATTAAGAAGCAATAAAATTTACCCAGGCCAAGGAGTCCAAGGCAGATACTGGACACTGCCAGATACTTCAGGACTAGGCAGCAGCTGCCTCGAGTCAGCAGATAGCTAATAAAGAGGCAGGCACATCCAGGTTGGTAGACAGGTTTCAGACACAAATAACAGTGGGTAGGAAAGTACAGCTACTGGGATTTCAGGCTTAAAAACAGATTCCAGAGATGAAGAGATGAGCAAAGAAAGGGAGAAGAAAACAAGGAAGAAAGACTAGTAAATGGTATTACAATCTGATCAGAGTGTAGAAGTCACTTGATTTCTGATATATTGGATCAGTCTCAGGTTACATGCCAATTAAGTACAATTAACATTTTAGCCATTTCGTTGCTACAGATACCCAAATATCTTATTCCATAATCAAATTTTCTTTTTTTCTGTTTGTCTTAACATTGTTTGGCCATGATAAACATGTATTTATATTGGAGGAATCAAAGATGTCTTATATATTTAAAAATAATTTTGTATAGTACAGCTCTTGTTAGGGTATTAACACATTTGATTGAAGAATTTTCTTTGCCCTTAGATGACACTAAGAGAAAAATTACTGCAAATCTATAAAAAATTGTGGTGCAAGTAAAATAGCAATATTAACTTTTTGCTGTTAGTATGCCAGGGATACTTAAAATTTGTTGTCGATTGACTACCGCAGAGAACAGACTCAGATGGAAATGAGTGTGAAGGACGTTTCTTAGGGAGTGGACTTGGGCTCAGCACTTGGGGCGTGGGGAAAGGAATGAATTAGGGTTGGGCAGAGGAAGAATTGGGGCTGTGATGCATCACCACAGGGATGCAGCTGACTCCAAAGGGAGCCCTGAAGCTTGGGTAGCCTCGCAGAGTTGCTCCTCTTTGGGGAGAGGAGCTGGTGGTTTATCCCCAGTACTTGGGTAGGGATTCACTGGAGAAGAGGTAATCTCTTTCAGCGAGGTCATACCCAGCTCGGGGTATGTGTCCTTGAGACTTGAAGGGAATAGGGGAGAGAGATCTGGGCACTGCAGCATTCATGACAATTCCTCCATATTTCTGTGGCCGTTTGGTCTCATATAATTTCTCCGAGTGGCTCCTTCAGGACTCTGATGGGACTTTCTCTTTGGAGAAACTTGTAAGGTTATAAGGGAAAAAGGTTAGTAGGACAAATTGCAGCCCCAGCTGCTACTGGGGAGGCAAAGCTCTAGGCTAAACTCTCTGATTCATTCTAGAGCCCTTCACCTTAGTTCTTACAATGGTAGAAGGATGCTAACTTTGTGGGTAGCCCACAACTTCCTTCCTGTGGGGACCAAGTTCATGTTTACTTTTCTTAGGCTATGGCTATGACAATTATGGGTTTATGATTAAAATTAGATGATGGAATACTAATGTGTGCCAACCACCTTGGAGTTAAGCTGATTGCTCACTTCTCCAATGTGGAATAGCAGCTTTCCTCCTGATGACTAGGCCATGTACCTTTTCCAGGATGGCAATTATCCCTACTCTGTTTGTTGTTGTTGTTGTTGGCCCTGGACACAGGGTGCACAAAATGTTGAAGGGGCAGCTGTATTTTCTATCTGCTGGTGGGAGAATTCTCTACACCTGTGGTGCCCAGAATTGTGGAAATGGGAAGCACGCATTCCAGAAGTGGGTTACAGGGGATGATAGTAACAGGAGCCATTGTGGCTTCCATGCCTTAATTCTGAGACCCGTATATTTTTTTCTTCGGGGGATAGTGCATCAAATAATGGTCATTGACTTAGCATGCACATTGTATACTGGAGGATGGGACCCCATTGTTAATTTCTAATAATGTTTAGAAATTTTACAAATGTTTCTAAACATTACTAGAAATTAATGTCAATGCCACTCAGAGTTTGTGAACACTGCTACATATCGTCTAATGGAAGAACGCTAGGAAAAACTCCCGGAGCAGAAACATCTTAAACAGAACTTGCCATTGTGTATCACAGACTCTGCTAATGATGCAGCCTCCCAGTACAAACAATACATATGACTTGTCCTCAGCTTTTCAATCTGGGTTTGCTCTAGAGTAGAATTAGAATTTAAAACACCGTGTCAGCAAACTCAGCGAAGTTCAATTGTGAGTAGAATTTCTGCTTCTGAATTCTTATAGTTTAAATGATGGCCTGTGTATTGTAAGCTCCAGAAACCTCTTTGAAAATGTGTGAGCAAACAAATGTTTCTCTAATAGCTGTTGAAAGAATGCAGTCTCACTAAAGGGAATTAGACTAGGGGATATAGATTCAATTTCATTCACTTTGATTTAAAGTAAAATATGGCAAGACTTTGATACATTTATGAACCCAAACTGACCAGAATCCTCAACTTAATTTTTGCTGTTGTTGCTGCTATACTCATATTTCATGAGAAGCAGACAAAGAGTAGAAACTAGTTCACACTCAAGGTTTAAGTCCCTCCAAAAATCACCTTCCAGGGATGCATGAATCCTGTGCAGATTCAATCCAGTGTTCACATCCCATATTTACAATCCCTATGCAGAGGCAATGATGTTTAAAATAATGACTCAGAAATATTATAAAATGTAAAATGATCAAAGGAAGATTCAGTAATGTTCTGGAGACTGTGCCTATTTAGGAAAGAGAATTTGGCTATGTACTTAGAAAATCACACACACATAACTGAAGAGACTGACAAGTGTTCCAAATTCACTCAGAGTTAATGCAATAATCAATTTCCAAATCATTCTACTCACCCATGGTCTTACTCTGCTTGATTTAACCCATACCTCACTTGGTGGCATCTATGTCCTCAGTAGTTTAGGCAATTTTTTCTCAAAGCCCCATGTCATCAGCAGTGCAAGGTTAGAGGTGTCCTGGTTCACACATGTGTGTGTCTTTCCACATGTCAGACTTCTATTGAAGAAGAACTCATCCTAATTCTCTCAGCTCTTCAGAGAATTTCTAATCACAAAAGCCATGAGCTACATGGAGTTCCCAAGGAGACAGTTCTCCTTAGCACTTCCCATTCACTCCGTAGTCAGAGCCACGGGCAACACAGCCTCAATCCGTTCCACAAGTCAGTCTATATTGCATATCATACATAATAGTATATTTAACCCATATATAAATATTACAGGTTAAATATTCCACAACAAACAAGGTAGCACTTACCATCAAGAGGAGAACGAGGTAGGAGAAAGGGTAAATGAGCAAGTCCCAGTGGGAGCGAAGAAGACAAAAGGATTCCTGGTCTTGTCCATTGGTCTCCCAAGGAGGAGTCTTTGATGTGGAAGAGCCTTTAGAAGGGCATGCTAAGTGCTTATCATGGCTGACAGCAAAACTGGTTAATTAAGGCAGCTGTTTGGAGAGGCTGAAGGTCTGCCTTTATATATATACATATAGTCACAGAGTCCTCTGGTGAGAACCTACAGTGGAAGAGTGTGCTTGTTATGTCCTTACCTGGTTGGATGCAGTCTTCCCATTTTTATTTGTTTGTTAAGCAAAATATCCTTGTTGGCAAAGTCCCATATAAAATATAAAATGCAGTATTTTTCTAAGATGGAGTTTAATGAAGGGTTGCTCTATACACCCCAATTTCCTAGTTTTGAGGTATTTCTGGATTTACTTCCTCAGAGTGTCCTCTCCTAGTCCTGGGGGACTTTTCAATTTCTGCTGCTACCTGGTTGCCAAATATTACTTCCTTCTAGAATTCATTAAGAGAGTATAATCCAGCAAAAATATAAAGATTTTTGTGGGTTTGGAAAGAAAAATCATATCACACAAGGAGTCAATGGAAATCTTCTTGGCCCAGTGTAATCTCCACCCTTCCTCTTGTGGCCATTCTTCATCCAAAACGTTCTGGGCCTCTGGTGAAGTGTCTGTCCCCACAGAGTACAGTCCCTAGGTCTTAGAAGGGAGTGATTCCCTGAAGCTGATGATAATTTTTAGCTATCTCTTGGTCTCCGCTCCCTCTGTCCTGTTGAATTCTAATGAATAATATTCACATCACATTAAAGGTTTATTTCTTATGAAATTGTTCTAAATTGCCATCTTGTCTCCCAGTCCTTGAAGAATCAATAGCCCTTGATCTTGCAGATCCAACAGTCTTAATTCAGTTCAGCTGCCACAGTTGATAGATGAGGAAACTAAAGCTCAGAGAAGGGAAGTGATTTACCGAAAAATACTGGGGCTATTTGGAAGCAGAGCTGAAGGCATAATTCTGGTCTTCCTCCTCCTAGGCCAACGCCCCTATCTACTTGTGTCATTTTTTTTGCTTCATTCCAGATCGGCAAGATTGTAATGATGAAAGATGACAGGGTTGCTTATGCACCTTGTATTCTTGTCTATTATAACTATAAACCTGAGTATATGTTTCCCAGAATAGTTAATCATCTAGTAGAAGAAGATAGTGTGATTTCTTGTCCTGTAAATCATGACAAAACACCTCCAGTACCTTCTCTTAATGTTTGCCATATTGTTTTTCAGGCTACAAGGAATTGGTCTCAGTGTAATTGTGTATAAATACTACCCGTTGGTCTCTCCTTACTAGTACATGCTGACTAACATTACGAGGTAATAATTGGTTATACCGTATTAGGAGAATAACAGTTTATAACAATATTACTTGCAATAAACTTCGTGCTTTCTTTTCCTATTCAGTGAAGCAAATGTTTGGCTTTATGGCTACACAGACAGTTTTTCTTTCATAGCTAAGTTTATTTTGTCATAAGGCAATCAGGTGGTACAAAAGTATTAACTACAGGAAACCAACATCTAGCAAAGAAATTTGAAGATCGTGTTCACGCTGAATAAACAAGTGCCTTTAAAAAAATTCTTCCAACTTTTGACATCAAACAGAAAAGTTGAAAAAGAAGCACCATAAAGACACATGCACCCTTTATTTAGATTCACAAATTAACATTTTCTGGGATTGGCTTTCTGTGTCTCTATGTCTCTTTTCCTCTTCACAGACACACTCATTTTCTCTCTCTTACACACACGTACATATACATGCACGCACTCACATTTTGGGAGCTCTGAACTGCTTGAAAGCAAATTGCAGACACCAAGATTATACAAAAATACTTAAGGGACTTTGTCCGAAATTAGCACATTCTTTTATATTACTACAATAACAATCACAAGACATTTGCTACTGATAATTAACATTATGTAGTACGCAGTCTAAATTTAAATGTCTCCACTTGCTCTCAAATATTCTCTATATTAGTCAGAGATCTTATATTGGATTTTTTTGTCATGTTTCTTATTTTCATCAGTCTAGAATATTGCTTCCCCTCCACCCTTTTCCCTCATCTTTTACAACTCTGACATTTTTGAAGAGTCCAGACTAAGTGTCTCATAGAATGTTTCTCAAACTGGATTCATCTAACTGTTATGGATTAGACAAAACGTTTAGGCAACTATTATGTTTCCCATCGCATTGCATTGGGAAGTTTATAATGTCACTCTATCTCAATATTTGTGAAGCTAAGTTTCATCTCTTCGATTTAAATTCTGTACTTAATAAATATTTGATGGATAATAGACATATATGAATGTCCTTTTCCTAACATTATGTTAGTGTATAGTGTTAGGAGTAATTTCATGCCAGAATCTCATGTTACCTTGGTGGTATTTGCAAAACGGTGATTTCAAAATTCAGGCATTATTCTAGATGAGGGGCCAGTAGATTTTTCCAGTGAAGAGCTACATTCTAAGTCTTTTAGCCTTTGTGGGCCACATATAGCCTCTGTTACATATTCTATTTCTTCTTTAGCTCTGTAAAAATTATTAGCTCATGGACTGCAGGAAAATGGTCTGCAGCAGGATTTGGGCCATGAGTAGTAGTTTGTCAAAGTCCTGTTCTGTGTTATAAAGAAGACCTTTCCTTTTCCTTGTAACACCTGTGTGTGTGTGTGTGTGTGTGTGTGTGTGTGTGTCAGAGGGAGAGAGATTCTTTAATAACATTATTTCTTTTATAGAGTTGGTCTCTTTAAACTTTTTGTTTTTTAAATACTCTTTGGATTTGACTTTGGTAAATAACACTGTGTGAAGATAATTTCAATTTCATTTTCTTCTATGCTTTCTGATACAATAGCCACTAGCTGCATGAGACCATTCAAATTTAAACTAATTATACTGAAATTATAATTAGAAATTAAATAAATTAATAATTAGAACAAATTTAGTTTCTCAGTCACATGAGCCACACTTAAGTGTACAAGTATTCACTCAACACACGTAGCTAGTGGCTACCTATTGAACAGTACAGATGTAGGACATTTTTGCGATTTAGAAGTTGAATTGGATAGTAATAAATGCAGATTTCAAATGTATTTGCACAGAGTTGTGCAAAATAGTCCCTCATAATTAGAGTTAACTTACAATTTTTTCTTGTCTTTTTTTGCTTTTATGCTTATTTCCCTTCTTACTAATTTGTCTATTTCCATTCGTTTAAGGTACCAAAGTATTTATTATATCTACTATTTTTCTGTTTTTATCTCACATTTTCCTTTCCTTATGCTTTCTTTTGATTTAGTTTATCAGTTTTTTTTTTTAAACTTTTATTTTAGGCTCAGAGGTACCTGTACATGTTTATTATATAAGTGTCACTGGGGATTGTTGTACAGATTATTTGTCACCTATGTGGTAGGCACTGTACCTCACAGGTAGTTTTTCAGTCCTGACCCTCCTCTTTCCTTCATCCTCAAATAAGTCCAGGTGTGTGTTGTGTCCATGTGTACTCAATGTTGAGCTTCTACTTGTGAGAACATGTAGTATGTGGTTTTCTGTTCCTCTGTTAGTTTACGTAAGATAATGGCTTTTACCTTCATCGATGTTGCTGCAAAGGACATGACCTCATTCTGTTTTATGGCTCCATCATATTCCGTGGTGTATACGTACCACATTTTCTTTAATCAGTCTACCATCGATGGGCATTTAAGTTGGTTTCATGTCTTTGCTATTGGGAATCATGCTGCAATGAGCATATGCGTGCATGTATCTTTTTCTTTTCTCTGTTATCTTCCTTCCCTCCCTCCCTCCCTCTCTTCTTTCCTTCCTTCCTCCCTTCCTCTCTTTTCTCTCTCTTTCTTCCTTTGTTTTTCTCTTTCTTTCTCTCTCTCTTCCTCTTTCTCTTTCTTTCTCTCTTATCTTCCTTCCTTCCTGTCTTTCCCTCTCTCTTCCTTTCTTTGTTTTTCTTTCTCTCTTTCTTTTTCTTTCTTCCTCCCTCCCTACCCCCTCTCCTTCTTTCCTTACTTTCCTCCCTCCCTCCCTCCTTTTCTCTGCTTCTGTCACCCCGGGTGGAGTGAAGTGGCACCATCTTGCCTCATTGCAAGCTCCACATCCCAGGTTCAAATGATTCTCCTTCCTTAGCCTCCCAAGTAGCTGGGACCACAAGCGCTCACCACCAGATCCAGCTAATTTTTGTATTTTTTATTAGAGGCTGGGTTTCTCCATGTTGCTCAAGTTATCAGGCTGGTCTTGAACTCCTGACCTAAGGTTATCTGCCCACCTCGGCCTCCCAAAGTGCTGGGATTACAGGTGTGAGCCACCGCACCCAGCCCTCACCACTCCCTTTTGTATCCCCCAACTCACACCTTGCCCATGCCACTCATGCATACCCCCTGCCTTTCCCCATGGTCATTTGTGAGTCCTGCACGAAATGGCCTTCAGTCCAGAGACCAGACATCAGACAGCAATCTGGAACTCTTCCTTGATGGGAGGTGAGACCTCCAGAAGAGGAAAATGCCTGCTATGGAGCCTGCAGGCTGAACACAGTGACTCTCCAGGCAAACAGCTGGAACCGAACTGAGTAAAATCTCCAGCCAGAAAGAAAACTCCCCAATCAACTCTTTCCTCACCCCATTTTACAGATGGAAACGTTGAGGCTCAGAGGAGAAAAGACAAAGCAGGCATTGGAACCATAGTCTCCTGGCTCCAAAGCCAAGTTCTGTCCACCCAGCCAGGGTCCATCCTTCCTTCTATAAATGTTTATAACAGTATGTGCTGGGCACTCTTGTTAGGCCCTTTTACACATATCACTCAGTCTGCTTTTCCCATTCGTTTGACAAGTGTTTATTGAGCTCCTACTGTGTGCAGGAGCTGGACTCGTTACTAGGGACATCTTGGTAAAAAACTCAGGCAAAGTCTACCCACCTGGGGTTCTAACAAGACAAAGGGAGGGTTGGCGCCATGGGCAAGGCTGTGAAGGCAGTGAATGAAATGGTGGGGTCAGACAGAAAGGGTGGTCAGGGATGCTCTCTGCATGGAAGGGGCATCTTCTTGGCTTTGAGACCCAAATGCCAAAATACCTGTGAGCAGCAGGCCATGCCCACTCAGTAACAGAGCTGAGCCACACCCCTCCATAGATGCCAAACCAAACACCAGATCAGGCCAGCAATGAGGGACAAAGACCATGGCCTGCAAGGGTCTTGCCACCCGAGCTCACAAGGGGATTTTTGTTATGCTTCCTTTATTAATATTATGGTGGGATTGGGGGTCCTTAGTGCACAAGAAACACTCTAGGAACCATAAGTCAAGATCGAGGCTGCAATCCCTGCTCTGCCCTTGC
>NW_022439241.1:0-10224 GCF_009761245.1 Sapajus apella
CCAAGGTCTGAGGCAGCCCTTGGCTTCAGGGCAGGCAGGGAGGAGAGGGTCACCGGGCATCCCTGGTTTCTGACCCCTGGCAGAGGAACCCTCAGTGACCTTGGGCCTAGCAGAGCCTCTGAGCACATCAGCCATATGGAACCCCTCAGGAAGGGCAGCAAGAATTTGGCTTCTGGCCTCCTCACCACTGCTACTCGCCATCTGCAGTGGGCGTGGTGGTGCACATTTTACAGATGAGGAGGCTGGGGCGTCGGCCAACTGAGCACCTTGTCCCAGGTACTGTGTAGGCAGAGTTGGGACTTGAACCCCGTGTCTTGGTTGCTAACAGGGGTGGGTTTCGCCCTGGTTTGTGAGGCCAGTTGGAAGGTTTGACATGGGTTTCAGACCACCGCCAGCTCTGCAGCGCATTGTGTGACCCAGCTGTTCCAGGCCGTGTCCAAACCTGTTGCCAGGCAAGAAACCAGTCACAGCACAGCTGTGGTTGCCTGAAATGATTAAGCTTATTAATTACCCCGGAGTGAGGACAGACTCATGGAAACCAGCAAAACCCTGGGAAACCCACATGGCCCTGCCAGTGAGTGTGGCCACATGTGTGCGGCCTGGCTGTTGCTCTGCTGTACGTGCCTTCTGAATATTTACTGAGTGCTTGATGAATAACATGGAAGGCCTGGGCTCGTTGCTGGGGGAGTGGGAGACGCATAGCCAGGCCTGATGTGGTGAGAACAGGAGAGGAATGTGAACCCAGAGTCTCGCTGCCTGGGTGTGGTAATCCTAGTCCTGACACTCAGCAACTGTGTGACTGTAGCCAGGTACTTAATTTTGGTAGATCCTGCCTGTGCTTCAGTATATCTTGCCTGTTTTGCAAAGTGGCCACTCTGTTGAGGCTTTCATGTGGTCGCTAGGCTGCAGGGTTGAACCAACTTGCCCCATAGGGTGGCCTGTGCTCTGTGTCCTGGCTGTGCCTTTGCCGACACCATGCCCGTTGTTGTCCCTGCAGGTCAGGAGCAGGTCGTGATTGCTGATGACCTGCCGCACCCATTCGGTCTGATGCAGTACAGCGATTATATCTACTGGATGGACTGGAATCTGCATAGCATCGAGTGGGCCAAGAAGACCAGCGGCCAGAACTGCACCCTCATCCAGGGCCATCTGGACTTCGTGATGGACATCTTGGTGTTCCACTCTCCCACCAAGATGGCCTCAATGACTGCATGCATGACAACAGGCAGTGCAGGCAACTGCGCCTTGCCATCCCTGGTGGCCACTGCTGTGGCTGCACCTCACGCTACACCCTAGACCCCAGCGGCCACAACTGCAGCCATAAGTGTCTTGCATTCTCCTGCACCTCACTTCCACATTAGATCAGGCTGGTTCTGGGAGCTGATGCTGAAAGGAGCTTGTCATCTGGGGTTCACAGGTGTACGTAGATGGTTGGGTAGGTTGTGCACTGCACAAGCTGCATGTTGCTACCTGGAGGTCCAGGTCTAGGCAGGGTGGACTTGGGTGGACTTCATCAGGAGACAGGTAAATGGCCCAACCCCTCAACTGCCAGGTCCTGGGGAGGATCTTTGGGTGTGAAAACCAGTCGCTGGGGAAGGGTACTGGCTCATACTGCCAGCCCGGTGCTGAGTGCTTTCCACAGCACTCATTTACTCCTCAAGTCTAGAGGGCGGGGAATAGCATGGTCTCATTTCACACACAAGGAACCCAATGCACAGAGAGGTGTGGTAACCTACCCAAGGACACACAGGAGGAGCAGATTGAGCCAGAGTTGACTGCAGTGGGCTGGGTCAAGAGTCCTTGTTCCTGAACCCTTGCCAGGCAGCCTGGCATCAGCTTGAGGAATTTTTTGTTTTTGTTGAGATGGAGTCTTGCTCTTGTCACCCAGGCTGGAGTGCAATAGTACGGTCTTGGCTCACTGCAACCTCTGCCTCCTGGGTTCAAGCAATTGTCCTTCCTCAGCCTCTGAGGAGCTGGGATTACTGATGCATGCCACCATGCCTGTCTTTTATTTTGTATTTTTAGTAGAGATGGGGTTTTATCCTGTTGGCCAGGCTGGTCTTGAACTCCTGGCCTCATGATCCGCCTGCCTCGGCCTCCCAAAGTGCTGGGATTACAGGAGTGAGCCACTGTGCCCAGCCTAGCTCGGAAAATTTTTGCAATTGCACTGACTCTCTGAAGTAGGTGGGGTGGGGCTCTTTGTTCTCATGTCAGTGATGAGAAGAGAGACTTTCCTATGGCCTCTCCGGAGTACAGGTGCTTCCTGTTGGCAGGCTCTTTCCCCTGTGATACCAGCAGTGAGCTGGTTATGATTCCTTACACAGCACTTGAGAGTTTCTAAAGCTTTGTCATCCAGGCCCTGTTGGAGTCTCATGCAGATCTGGGCACTGGCAGGGCTGGTTTTGCCTGTCCCAGCTGTCTGGATGGGGAGCTTAAGGTTTGCAAGGGTTAAGGGGCTGTTGGAGGCCCAGGTTGGCAGGAGATGGGCCTAGTCCAGAATCTGGGCCTTCACGTGCCTGGGCTGCCCTTGGTCCTGGTGCTCACCATTCCTCCCAGGGACCATGACCTTGAAGGGTCAAATGGAGGTGGAGGTAGCCCATGGCAAGAAGGGGTTGTCATGACTCAGAGTCCCCATTCGGTGGGTGGCAGACCCAGTGTAGCAACTTGAATTTCATACCAGCCACTGGAGCCCACTGCCTGTGCACTCAACACACCATGCCTTTGGAACCCAGGCAGGCCTCAGGCCTGGAGACTGTGTTAACTGCTGAGATGGAGAGGTACCCGATGTTCCAGTCCTGCTAGAGAGTCAGTTCTTCGGGTCCTGGTGATGGTGCACTGAGACGAGACCCAGCTTGATTCCAGGGATGCCTCGTGGTGGCATGTGCTGCTCACTGACACCCTTGAGGACTGTCCCCTCCTGAGCTCGTCCTTGACTTTGCCTGGTTTTCTGCAATTCACTGGAACACACATGGGCACATAGCAAGCTGCACACCCATTCATGGGTATGAGTTTCACTACCATTCCACTACCAGTGTTCATGACCATTACCTGCCTTCTGTTTTAAGTTTTCATCATTTAAAAATACATTTACTGGCTGGACATGGTAGCTCATGCCTGTGATCTAAGCACTTTAGGAGGCCAAGGTGGGCAGACCACCTGAGGTTGAGACCAGCCTGACCAACATGGTGAAACCCCATCTCTACAAAAACAAAATTAGCAGGGTGTGGTGGCACATGTCTGTAATCCCAGCTACTCTGGAGGCTGAAACAGGAGAATCGCTTGAACCTGAGAGGTGGAAGTTGCAGAGGTTACACCACTGCACTCCATCCAGCCTGGGCAACAAAAGCAAAACAAATATAAAAATAAAAATTTATTATTTATTTCAAAAGTAATATGTGTACTTTGAAATAGCAGAGACACAGCCAGGCACGGTGGCACACGCCTATAATCCCAGCATTTTGGGAGGCTGAGGCAGGTGTAACAAGGTCAAGAGATGATGGCCAACATGGTAAAACCCTATCTCTACTAAAAATACAAAAATTAGCTAGGCATGATGGCATGTGCCTATAGTCCTAGCTACTCAGGAAGCTGAGGCAGGAGAATCACTTGAACCTGGTAAGTGGAAGTTGCAGTGAGCTGAGATCACACCACTGCCCCCCAGCCTGGGTGACAGAGTTAAGACTCTGTCTCAAAAAAAAAAAAAAAAAAACCAGCGGAGACATATATGACATGAAGAGTAAAATTCCCCATACCAAACTCTGAGAAACAGCCCTGTTTCTTCTGTCTTTCCCGTGGCCCTCCAGCAGGGTTATGCTGAGCTACCTGTTGCAGTGGAGTGGTGTGCTGTCCCACCCACTAGCTTCTCTTCAGCTTCTAGACACCCACATGTAACCCTGTCTTTGCCTCCTATAGCATCCACCATCTTCTTGCTCTTCAGCCAGAAATCTGCCATCAGCCAGATGATCCCAGACAACCAGCACAGCCTGGACCTCATCCTGTCCTTGCATGGGCTGAGGAACATCAAGGCCATTGACTGTGACCCACTGGACAAGTTCATCTCCTGGGTTGATGGGCACCAGAACATCAAGCCAAGGACGACAGGACCCAGGCAGGTGCCCCATTGGCAGGGTGCAGGGTGTGCTTCCAAGCATGTTCCTCTGGGTGGTTTCCAGGCTGCTGCCCCTGTCTTAGCACAGGGAGAAAACAGAGCACGGTTCTGGGTGAATGATGACTTGGGTTTTGATGACTTAATCATAGGGTGTAACTGAGCAGTGTGGAACCCTGAGACTGACTATATGTAGAAACTCAGGCTGGGCATGGAACTCATGCCTATGATCCCAGAACTTTGGGAGGCTGAGCTGGGCAGATCACCTGGCGTGAGGAGTTCGAGACCAGCCTTGCCAATGTGGTGAAACCCCATCTCTACTAAAAATACAAAGTAGCTGGGCATGGTGGCGGGCACCTGTAATCCCAGCTACTCAGGAGACAGGCATGAGAATAGCTTGAACCTGGGGGGCAGAGGTTGCAGTGAGCCAAGATGGTGCCATTGCACTCCAGCCTGGGCGACAAGGATAAAACTCCATCTGAAAAAAAAAAGAAACTGGATTTCTCAGTTGTTTAAGTAATCATGGTGGGGGTCTAACCCCACAGGACTTTTTTCTTTCCAAGAAAGAAAAGTGGTCTCATGTCATGCAGGGGCAGTTGGTATTGGTTAATCTAGGTTTATCTGTTATTTTGTAGGAATTGTAAAGTCATTTCTGCGACAGTGCAGCATACACACTCCTCAAAGTTACCACACTATGCAAAATCGCACAGTAAAACCGACACGACTCATAGGGAAAAGGGGGCCAGGGCACAGCCCTCAAAAACTTCATCAGTAACATGTAAAAATAGAGCTAGGAACCTGGAAAATAGCAGAGTGCTTTTTGCACATAAATTGTTAGATACATCCCACAGCAATGTGCATTCAAAAACGTTAATGCTGCAACAAATCTGACATTGCACCTTGGGGAGATCTGGAGCTGGCTTATGAGTGTTGAAGGGTGCTGCACATGAATTTCTGTGAAACTCTGGGAGGAGGATTGTGGAAAATCAGATGGAAAGTTTTCACCCCAGGTGTGGTGGGAGTGGATCATGACCCCAGCAGCGAGCCCAGGGAGGTGAGAGACAGAGGTTTGTGTGTGGGTGTGACCTTGCGCAGTTCCCTGTTGGCTGTGGTTTTCTGTGTTAGCTTAGTGTTTCTCATGGAGGAAATTGTGCATGAGCAAACTCGAAATCCGTGCTGTGCTTAAATTGTTCTAATACGTCACTGTGTTGGAACAGATTTGCCTTTATTTATTTTATTTTGAGATGGAGTATTGCTCTGTCACCCAGCCTGGAGTGCAGTGGCATGATCATGGCTCACTGCAACCGCTGCCTCCTACATTCAAATGATTCTCCTACCTTGGCTTCCCGAGTAACTGGAATTACAGGCGTGAACCACCCGCCTTGCCAAGTTTGCATTTTTAAAACAAGTGCTAGGCTGGGCTTGGTGGCTTATGTAATACCAGCACTGTGGGAGGCCTAGGCGGGCAGATAGGAGGTCAGGAGTTCAAGACCAGCCTGGCCAACAAGGTGACACCCTGTCTCTGCTGAAAATACAAAAATTAGCCTGATGTGGTGGTGGGTTCCTATAATCCCAGCTATTCAGGAGACTGAGGCAGGAGAATCACTTGAACCTGGGAGGTGAAGGTTGCAGTGAACTATGATCTCACCATTGCACTCCAGCCTGGGCAACAAGAGCAAAACTCTGTCAGAGAAAAAAACAAGAACAAGTGCTGTAGCAGAAGCAAACACTTTGCAATGTCAGGCTTGTGTGGCCTGTTCCAGGAAGGATGTGCTCATGGCTGCAGCATGGGGCATAGTAGGTTCATTAGTGTGGAATTCTAGGACAGGCCTGGCTCCTAAGCAGCCTTCTTTTATAAAAACTATAGAGCCCACCTGCAATCCCAGAACTTTGGGAGGCTGAGGTGAACAGATCATGAGGTCAGGAGTTTTAAGACCAGCCTGGCCAGCAAGGTGAAACCCTGTCTCTACTAAAATTACAAAAGTTAGCTAAATATGGTAGCAGGCACTTATAGTCCCAGCTACTTGGGAGGCTGAGGCAGGAAAATTGCTTGAACCTGGGAGGCAAAGGTTGCAGTGAGCCAAGACTGCACCATTGCACTCCAGCCTGGGCAACAGAGTGAGACTCTGCTCAAAAAGAAAAAAAAAAAGAAACTACAAAGCCACATGGCCTCTTTCTCAACCGAGGGTCGGTGTGGGAGCTTGCGTTATTATGGTGAAATCTTGGTACTTTCTTGAGGCAGAGAGAGGCTTGTCTGGAGAGACTTTCAGATGAGTTGCTGTGTCCATCAGTTTCACTGTCTTGCTCCCCATCTGAAGGCTGGTGCTGTCTGGACAGGCTGGACGCCCCCTTCCACCAGGTCCTTCCTGCAGCAGCAGCTTGTATTTAAGCTGTACTCTGAGGTCTTGTGAGGTCTGTGTCCTTGGCTGATGGCAAAACTCGGCCGAACTGAAATTTGGAGCCATGCCTGCCTCCCTGTAGCTCCTCTCCTGAGCAGCTGTGATCATCATTTCTGTGGTGGTGCAGATGGGGGAAATGGATTCCTTTCATCTTGCTTGGAGTAGATGACTGTCACATGGAGTTCTTTGGGAAAGGGATGTGTTAATTGATGGATTTGGCTCCCATGCTGAGAGAGCTCCTGGGTGGACATTGCCTTAGAGTCTCATCAGAGCTGTGTTCTTTCATGGTGTCTAGGCAGAAGTGATGAAGGCTTGGAAAAAAACCCAGAAGGCTTTCCACTTAATTTGGAAAATGCACTTTTCCCTCTGGTGTCTTTTGCTAAGTTCCAGCCTCCTGCAGCCTCCCCGCTCCGTGGACTCTGGCTTTGATTCTTTACTAGGGGTACCCCGGCCCCTCCAAAAGATGGTGTCTAAATTATCCCATTGGCTGAGGTTTTGTTTTCTATTTTTTATTGTGATAAATATACATCACATAAAATTGATAGATTATTTTGTTCTCATTGTTTTTGAGACAGGGTCTCACTCCATTGCCCAGGCTGGAATGCAGTGGTGCGATCATGGCTCACTGCAGCCTCAACCTCCCGGGCTCAAGTAATCCTTTCAACTCAGCCTCCATAGTAGCTGGGACTACAGGCATGCATTACCATGTCTGGCTGATTTTTTGTATTTTTTCTTATTGTAGAGACCTACAATGTTGCGCAGACTGGTCTCAACTCTTGGACTCAAGCCATCCGCCTATCTTAGCCTTCCAAAGTGCCAGGATTACAGGGATGAGCCACAACACCCAGCCATTTTAACTTTAAAAAAAAAAAAAAAAAAAAAAAAAAAACCAGGATGTCATTCTGTCGCCCAGGCTGTAGTGCAGTGGCATGGTCTCAGCTCACTGCAACGTCCACCTCCTGGGTTCAAGTGATTCTCCTGTGTCAGCCTCCCAAGTAGCTGGGATTACAGGTGCCCACCACCACAGCCAGCTACTTTTTGTATTTTTTAATAGAGTTGGAGTTTTACCATGTTGGCCAGGCTGGTCTCGAACTCCTGACCTCATGATCCGCCTGCCTCTGCCTCCCAAAGTGCTGGGATTACAGATGTAAGCCACCACACCTGGCCTTTTTTTGTTTTATTTTTTTAGACAGGGCCTCAGGGCTTGTTGCCCAGGCTGGAGTGCAGCAGTGCAATCTTGGCTCACTGCAGCCTCCGCCTCCCAGGCTCAAGTTGTGCACCTCCACACCCAACTAATTGTATTTTATGTGGAGACGAAGTTCACCATGTTGCCCAGGCTGGGCTTGAACTCCTGGAGTCAAGCAATCTGCCCACCTCAGCCTCCTAAAGTGCTGAGATGACAGGTGTGAGCCACCACACCTAGCCTGTTTGACCTGTTTTGGAGTTGACGGTTAAGTGGCATTCAGTTACTTCACATTGTAGCTGTCACTGCCATCCATCCCCACACAACTTCACCTTCAGGCACTGAAACTGTCTGCATGAAACACCCACTCAGCCTTTGTTTCCCAGATGTTTGTGCCTCCTGCTGGTTGTGTGCTTTTACACATCAAGAGAAGACAATTAACATTTGAGCTAGAGCATCATTTGCTGTTGTCTGATGGGTGAGATTTTTGCCTGCATAGTCCATATTGTAATATGTTCTTGGGGCCCACAGGATTATTCTTGGTCATCTAAGATATCACTGACATTACTAAAATTTTATCACCTTCAACTGACTACTGTTTATTCTTTGAAATAACCAGACACACACATTTTTTCAGTAATTTTTTCAGTGGGTCATTTGCATGGTGCAGTACTATGTGAGACCACCTCCCCTCAGATGACCCATAGATAGTAAGAACCTGTGAACAAACATTATCACAGAAGATACCAATCACGTGTGGACATGGAGTGGTTGATTACAAGGTGGGGTAGTTAACCTGAACCCTAAGCTGACACAGACAGCAGAAGAAGCCACAATCCTTTAGAGAGAAAATAATTACAAAGTATAAATATCTTTTGTTATGAGAAACAGACCACCTACAGAGGATATAATAGTGTTAAAATGTGATCTCATTGTTCAGCTCCCACTTTTGAGTGAGGACATGCAATGTTTCTTTAGTTTTCTATTTTCTGTGTTAGTTTGCTGAGGATGATGACTTTCAGCTTCATCCATGTCCTTGCAGAGGACGTGATCTCATACCCTTTTATGGCTCATAGTATTTCATGGCGTATATGTAGCACATTTTCTTTATCCAGTCTACCACTGATGAACATATGAGTTGGTTCCATGTCTTTCCTATTGTGAATTGTGCTGCAAAAAACATATATGGAGCAGATTATGCTCAGAGCGAGATGGGCCTCTGAGCAAAATGGAGCTCCAAGCATGATGGAGCTCAGAGCAGATGGAGCTCTAAGTGTGATGGAGCTCAGAGCAATGTGAATCTCAGAGCAGATGTTTCACAGAGTGTAAGATGGAGCTCCAAGCATATGGTCTCAGAGCAAAATGGAGCTCAGCGCAGATGGTGGTCAGAGCAAGATGGAGTTTGGAGTGATTGGAGTTCTGAGCAAGCTGGAGCTTAGAGCAGTTGGTGCTCAAAGCAAGATGGAGGTTGGGGTGATTGGAGCTCTGAGTAGATGGAGCTTAGAGCAGATGGTGCCCAGAGCAAGATGGAGCTTGGAGTGATTGGAGCTCTGAGCAAAATGGAGCTTGGAGCATATGGAGCTCTGAAAAAGAGAGCAAGATGGAGCTCGGAGCAGATGGAGCTCTGAGCAAGATAGAGCTCAGAGCAGATGGAGCTCTGAGCAAGATAAAGTCTAGAACATATGGAGTGCAGAGGAAAGGGAGCTCTGACCAAGATGGAGCTCAGAGCAGATGGAGCTCTGAGCAAGATGGAGCTCAGAGCAGATGGAGCTCTGAGCAAGATGGAGCTTGGAGCTGATGTTCCTCTGTGTAAGATGGAGCTAAGGGCTAGATGGAGCTTGGAGTGAAAGGAGGTCAGAGCAGATGATACTCAGCAAGATGGAGCTCAGAGTGATTAGAGCACTGAGCAAGAATGGAGCTAGGAGCAGATGGCCCTCTGAGCATGATGGAGCTCGGAGCAGGGAGCTCTGAGAAAGATGGGGCTCAGAGCAGATGGAGCTCTGAGCAAGATGGAGCTCAGAGCAGATGGAGCTCTGAGCAGATTGAGCTGAGACAAGAAGGAGCTCTAAGCAAAATGGAGCTTGGAGTTGATGTTCCCCTGTGTGAGAGCTAGATGGAGCTTGGTGTGAAAGGAGCTCAGAGCAGACGGTGCTCAGAGCAAGATGGAGCTTAGAGTGATTGGAGCACTGAGCAAGATGGAGCTTGGAGCAGATGGAGCTTGGAGCAAGATGGAGTTAGGAGCAGATGGAGCTCTGAGCAAGATGGAGCTCGGAGCAGATGGAGCTCCGAGCAGATTAAGCTCAGAAAAGAAGGAGCTCTAAGCAAGATGGAACTTGGAGCTGATGTTTCTCTATGTAAGATGGAACTTAGAGCTAGATGGAGCTTGGAGTGAAGGGAGTTCAGAGCAGATTCAGCTCAGACCAAGATGGAGCTCATAGTGATTGGACCTCTGAGCAAGGTGGAGCTCAGAGCAGATGGTTCTTACAGCAAGATGGAGTGCAGAGTGATTAGAGCTCCAAGCAAGATGGACCTTGGAG
>NW_022439242.1:0-4545 GCF_009761245.1 Sapajus apella
GGAATTATCTCTTACGAGATTCTATAAAGAAAGCTTTTCTGAACTGCAACGTTCACACATCTGTTTAACTCTCTACGTTGAATATACACCTTGACAATCATTCTGCTACATAGCACGGTATTTGTTTTACAACGAGATATTTCTCATTACACCCTATACTCTATTCACTCAGGAATATCCAAACCCAGCTTTTAAAGGAGACTTGTTTCTATCTCGCTGAATCTAAAGATAGATGCAACTTCCTAGGGTGAACGAACACATAAAAGAGCGGTTTGAAACACACGTTTCTCCCGTGGTTTAGACGCGATCTTACCGCTAATTCTTATGAGCCTGTATAGGGCTGCAAATATCTCTTTGCAGAATCTCCAAAGAAACGGTTTCTGAACTGCTACATTCACACGTCTGTTTAACTCTGTAAGAAGAATATGCACCTTGACAATCATTCAGCTACATAGCTCCGGTTTTTTTTTATAGCCAGGTATTTCTCATTACACCCTATACTCCCATTCACTCACAAATATCCAAACGCAGCTGTTAGAAGAAAGGTGTTTCTAACTCGCTGAATCTAAACATAGATGCAACTTCCTATGGTGAGACAAATACAGAAGAGTTGTTTGAAAGAGACGTTTCTCCTCTGGTTTAGATGCGATCTTATCGCTAATTCTTATGAGGATGTATATGGCTGGAAATATCTCTTTCCAGATTCTCCAAAGAAAGGGTTTCTGAACTGCTACATTCACACATCGATTTACCTCTATAAGTTGAATATACACCTTGACAATCATTCTGCTACAAAGCTCCGTTTTTGTTTTACAGCCACATATTTCTCATTACAAACTATACTCCCATTGACTCAGGTATATCCAATAGCAGCTTTTAGAAAAAACGTGATTCTACCTCGCTGTATCTAAACATAGATGCAACTTCCTATGGTGAACGAACAAATAGCAGATCAGTTTGAAAGAGACGTTTCTCCCGTGGTTTAGACGCGATCTTACCGCTAATTCTTATGAGCCTGTACATCTCTGGAAATATCTCTTTCCAGATTCTCCAAAGAGAGGGTTTCTGAACTGCTACATTCACACATCTGTTTAACTCTGTAAGTTGAATATACACCTTGACAATCATTCTGCTGCGTAGCTCCGTTTTTGTTTTAGAGCCAGATATTTCTCATTACACACTATACTCCCATTCACTCAGGAATATCCAATCGCAGCTTTTAGAAGAAACGTGTTTCTAACTCGCTGACTCTAAACATAGATGCAAATTCCTAAGGTGAATCAGCACAAAGCAGAGCAGTTTGTAAAAGACGTTTCTCCTGTGATTTAGACGCGATCTTACCGCTCATTCTTTTGAGCCTGTATATCGCTGGAAATATCTCTTTCCAGATACTCCAAAGAAACGGTTTCTGAACTGCTATATTCACATGTCTGTTTTACTCTGTAAGTTGAATATACTCCTTGACAATCATTCTCCTACACAGCTCCATTTTTGTTTTAGAGACAGATATTTCCGATTACACCCTATACTACCATTCACTCAGGAATATCCCAACGCAGCTTTTAGAACCAACGTGTTCTAAATCGCTGAAACGAAACATAGATGCAACTTCCTAAGGTCAACGAAAACACAGCAGAGCAGTTTGAAAGAGATGTTTCTCCTGTGTTTTAGACGTGCCCTTAAGCTAATTCTTATGAGCTTGTATATGGCTGGAAATATCTCTATCCAGATTCTCGAAAAAAATTGTTTCTGAACTGCTACACTTACACATCTGTTTAATTCTGTAAGTTCAATATACACCTTGACAATCATTCTGCTACATAGCTCCGTTTTTGTTTTGGAGCCAGATATTTCTCATTATACCCTATAACCCCATTCACTCAGGAATATCCAAACACAGGTTTTAGAAGAAACGTCTTTCTAACTCGCTGAATCTAAAAATAGATGCAACTTCCTAAGGTGAAGGAACACATAGCAGAGCAGTTTGAAAGAGACGTTTCTCCTGTGATTTAGACGCGATAGTAAAGCTAATTCTCTTTGCGGCTGTATATGGCTGGAAATATCTGTTTCCAGATTCTCCAAAGAAAGGGTTTCTGAACAGCTACTTTCACACATCTGTTTAACTCTGTAAGGTGAATACACACCTTGACAATCATTCTGCTACATAGCTCCGTTTTTGTTTTACATCCAGATATTTCTCATTACTCCCTATACTCCCATTCTCTCAGGAATATCCAAACGCACCTTTTAGAAGAAACGTGTTTCTAACTCGCTGAATACAAACTTAGATGCAATTTCCTAAGGTGAACGATCACATAGCAGAGCAGTTTGAAAGAGACGTTTCTCCTGTGGTTTAGACACCATCTTACCACTAATTCTTATGAGCCTGTATATGCCTGGAATTATCTCTTACGAGATTCTCTAAAGAAAGCTTTTCTGAATTGCTAAATTCGCATATCTGTTTAACTCTCTAAGTTGAATACACACCTTGACAAACATTCTGCTACATAGCTCCGTTTTTCTTTTACAGCCAGATATTTCTCATTACACACTATATTCCCATTCACTCAGTAATATCCAAACGCAGCTTTTAGAACAAACGTGTTTCTAACTCGCGGACTCTAAACATAGATGCAAATTCCTAAGGTGAATCAGCACAAAGCAGAGTAGTTTGTAAAAGACGTTTCTCCTGTGATTTAGATGCGATCTTACCGCTCATTCTTTTGAGCCTGTATATCGCTGGAAATATCTCTTTCCAGATACTCCAAAGCAACGGTTTCTGAACTGCTACATTCACATGTCAGTTTAACTCTGTAAGTTGAATATACTCCTTGAAATCATTCTCCTACATAGCTACATTTTTGTTTTAGAGACAGATATTTCCGATTACACCCTACACCATTCACTCAGGAATATCCAAACGCAGCTTTTAGAGCAAACGTGTTCTAAATCGCTGAAACGAAACATAGATGCAACTTCCTAAGGTCAACGAAAACACAGCAGAACAGTTTGAAAGAGACGTTTCTCCTGTGGTTTAGACGCGCCCTTAAGCTAATTCTTATGAGCGTGTATATGGCTGGAAATATCTCTATCCAGATTCTCGAAAAAAATTGTTTCTGAACTGCTACACTTACACATCTGTTTAATTCTGTAAGTTCAATACACACCTTGACAATCATTCTGCTACACAGCTCCGTTTTTGTTTTGGAGCCAGATATTTCTCATTATACCCTATAACCCCATTCACTCAGGGATATCCAAACACAGGTTTTAGAAGAAACGTCTTTCTAACTCGCTGAATCTAAAAATAGATGCAACTTCCTAAGGTGAACGAACACGTAGCAGAGCAGTATGAAAGAGACGTTTCTCCTGTGATTTAGAGTCGATCTTAAAGCTAATTCTTAAGAGTCGGTATATGGCTGCAAATATCTCTTTCCAGATTCTCCAAAGAAAGTGTTACTCAACTGCGTCTTTCACACAATTGTTTAACTCTCTAAGTTTAATATACACCTTGACAATCATTCTGATACATAGCTCCATTTTTGTTTTAGAGCCAGATATTTCCCAATACGCCCTATACTGCCATTCACTTGGAATATCCAAACGCAGCTTTTAGAAGAAACGTGTTTCTAACTCGCTGAATCTAAACATAGATGCAACTTCCTAAGGTGAACGAACACAAAGCAGAGCACTTTGAAAAACACGTTTCTCCTGTGGTTTAGACGCGATCTTACCGCTAATTCGTTAGAGCCTATATATGGCTGGAAATATCTCTTTCCAGATTCTCAATAGGAAGGGTTTCTTAACTGCTACATTCACACATCTGTTTACCTCTGTAAGTTGAATATACACCTTGACAATCATTCTGCTACATAGATCCGTTTTTGTTTTACAGCCAGATATTTCTCATTACACCCTTTACTCCCATTGACTCAGGAATATCCAAACGCAGCTCCTACAAGAAACGTGTTTCTTACTCGTTGAATCTAAACATAGATGCAAGTTCCTAAGGTGACAGAACACACAGCAGAGCAGTTTGAAAGAGACGTTTCTCCTGTGGTTTAGATGCGGTCTTAAAGCTAATTCTTAAGAGTCTGTATATGGCTGAAAATATCTCTTTCCAGATTATACAAAGAAAGGGTTTCTGAACTGCTACATTCACACATCTGTCTACCTCTCTAAGGTGAATACACACCTTGACAATCATTCTGCTACATAATTCCGTTTTGTTTTAGAGCAGGATATTACTCATTACGCCCTATACTCCCATTCACTCAGGAATATCCAAACGCAGCTTTTAGAAAAAACGTGTTTCTAACTCGCTGAATCTAAACATAGAGGCAACTTTCTAAGGTGAAACAAATACAGCATTGTAGTTCGAAAGAGACGTTTCTCCTGTGGTTTAGACCCGATCTTACCGCTAATTCTTTTTAGCCTGTATATGGCTTGAAATATCTCATTCCAGATTCTCCGAAGAAAGGGTTACTCAACTGCTACATTCACCCAATAGTTTAACTCTGTAAGTTTAATATACACCTTGACAAT
>NW_022439242.1:4645-10224 GCF_009761245.1 Sapajus apella
AACAAATACAGCATTGTAGTTCGAAAGAGACGTTTCTCCTGTGGTTTAGACCCGATCTTACCGTTAATTCTTTTTAGCCTGTATATGGCTTGAAATATCTCATTCCAGAGTCTCCGAAGAAAGGGTTACTCAACTGCTACATTCACCCAATAGTTTAACTCTGTAAGTTTAATATACACCTTGACAATCATTCTGCTACTTAGCTCCGTTTTTGTTTTAGAGCCAGATTTTTCTCATTCCACCGTATACTCCCATTCACTCAAGAATATCAAAATGCAGCTTTTAGAATAAACGAGTTTCTAACTCGCCTGATCGAAACAAAAATGCAACTTCCTAACGTCAACGAACACACAGCAGAGCAGTTTGAAAGAGTCGTTTCTCCTTTGGTTTAGACACGATCTTAAAGCGAATTCTTACGAGCCTCTATATGGCTGGAAATATCTCTTTCCGGATTCTCCAAAGAAAGGGTTTCTGAACTGTTACATTCACACATCTGTTTAATTCTATAAGTGGAATATACAACTTGAGAATCATTCTGCTACATTGCTCCGTTTTTAGTTTAGAACCGGATGTTTCTTATTACACCCTATATTCCCTTTCTCTCAGGAATATCCAAACGCAGCTTTTAGATCAAACGTGTTTCTAACTCGCTGAATCGTAACATATTTGCAACTTCCTAAGGTCAAAGAAGACACAGCAGAGCAGTTTGAAATACTCGTTTCTCCTGTGGTTTAGATGACATCTTAAGCTAATTTTTATGAGCCTGTATATGGCTGGAAATATCTCTTTCCAGATTCTGGAAAGAAAGTGTTTCTGAACTGTTACATTCTCACCTGTGTTTAACTCTGTAAGTTGAATATACACCTTGACAATCATTCTGCTACATAGCTCCGTTTTTTAGAGTCAGATATGTCTCATTACACCCTACACTCCCATTGACTCAGGCATATCCAAACGCAGCTTTTAGAAGAAACGTGTTTCTAACACGCTGAATCTAATCATACATGCAACTTCCTAAGGTGAACGAACACAAAGCAGGGCAGTTGGAAAGAAACGTTTCTCCTGTGGTTTAGACGCGATCTTACCGCTAATTCTTTTGAGACTATAAATGGTTGGAAATAACCCTTTCCAGACTCTCAAAAGAAAGGGTTTCTGAACTGCAACATTCACACGTCTGTTTAACTCTGTAAGTTGAATGTACATCTTGACAATCATTCTGCTACATAGCTCCGCTTTTGTTTTAGTGACAGATATTTCTCATTACACCCTATACTCCCATTGACTCAGGAATATCAAAACGCATCTTTTAGAAGAAACGTGTTTCTACCTCGCTGAATCGAAACATAGATGCAACTTCCTAAGGTCAACGAACACACAGCAGAGCAGTTTGAAAGAGACGTTTCATCTGTGGTTTAGACGAGATCTTAAAGCTAACTTTTATGAGCAGGTATATGGTTGGAAATATCTCTTTCCAGATTCTTGAAAGAAAGTGTTTCTGCACCGCTACATTCACACATCTGTTTACCTCTGTAAGTTGAATATACACCTTGACAATCATTCCACTACCTATCTCCGTCTTTGTTTTATAACCAGATATTTCTCATTACAACGTATACTCCCTTTCACTCAGGAATATCGAAATGCACATTTTAGAAGAAACGTGTTTCTAACTCGCTGAATCCAAATATAGATGAAACTTCCTAAGGTCAACGAACACACAGCGGAGCAGTTTGAAAGAGACGCTTCTCCTATGGTTTAGGGGGGATCTGAAAGCTAACTTTTATGAGCCTGTATATGGCTGGAAATATCTCTTTGCAGATTCTACAAAGAAAGGGTTCCTAAACTGCTACATTCACACAACGGTTTAACTCTGTAACTTTAATATAAACCTTGACAATCATTCTGCTACAGAGCTCCGTTTTTGTTTCAGAGACAGATATTCCTCATTACACCCTACACTCCCATTCACTCAGGAATATCGAAACGCAGCTTTTATAAGAAACGTGTCTAACTCGCTGAATCTAAACATAGATGCAACTTCCTAAGTTCAATGTACACATACCAGAGCAGTTTGAAAGAGACGTTTCTCCTGTGATTTAGATGCCGTCCTAAAGCTAATTCTTAAGAATCTGTATCTGGCTGGAAATATCTCTTTCCAGATTCTCCAAAGAAAGGGTTTCTGAACTGCTACATTCACACATCTGTCTAACTCTAAGGTGAATACACACCTTGACAATCATTCTGCTACATAATTCCGTTTTTGTTTTACAGCCAGATATTTCTCATTACGCCCTATACTCCCATTCATTCAGGAATATCCAAACGCAGCTTTTAGAAGAAACGTGTTTCTAACTCGCTGAATCTAAACATAGACGCAACTTCCTAAGGTGAAACAAATACAGCATTGTAGTTTGAAAGAGACGTTTCTCCTGCGATTTAGACCCGATCTTACCGCTAATTCTTTTTAGCCTATATATGGCTTGAAATATCTCACTCCAGATTCTCTGAAGAAAGGGTTACTCAACTGCTACATTCACCCAATAGTTTAACTCTGTAAGTTTAATATACACCTTGACAATCATTCTGTTACTTAGCTCCGTTTTTGTTTTAGAGCCAGTTTTTTCTCATTCCACCGTATACTCCCATTCTCTCAAGAATTTCGAAACGCAGCTTTTAGAAGAAACGAGTTTCTAACTCGCCTAATCGAAATATGGATGCAAATTCCTAACGTCAACGAACATGTAGCAGAGAAGTTTGAAAGAGACGTTTCTCCTGTGGTTTAGACGTGGTCTTAAAGCTAATTCTTATGAGCCTGTATCTGGCTGGAAATATCTCTTTCCAGATTCTCCAAAGAAAGGGTTTCTGAACTGCTACATTCACACAGCTGTCTAACTCTGTAAGGTGAATACACACCTTGACAATCATTCTGCTACATAATTCCGTTTTTGTTTTAGAGCCAGATATTTCTCATTACGCCCTATACCCCCATTCACTAAGGAATATCCAAACGCAGCTTTTAGATGAAACGTGTTTCTAACTCGCTGAATCTAAAGATAGACGCAACTTCCTAAGGTGAAACAAATACAGCATTGTAGTTTGATAGAGACGTTACTCCTGTGGTTTAGACAAGATCTTACCGCTAATTCTTTTTAGCCTGTATATGGCTTGAAATATCTCACTCCAGATTCTCCGAAGAAAGGGTTACTCAACTGCTACATTCACCCAATAGTTTAACTCTGTAAGTTTAATATACACATTGACAATCATTGTGTTACTTAGCTCCGTTTTTGTTTTAGAGCCAGTTTTTTCTCATTCCACCGTATACTCCCATTCTCTCAAGAATATCGAAATGCAGCTTTTAGAAGAAACGAGTTTCTAACTCGCCTAATCGAAATATGGATGCAAATTCCTAACGTCAACGAACACGTATCAGAGAAGATTGAAAGAGACGTTTCTCCTGTGATTTAGACGTGGTCTTAAAGCTAATTCTTATGAGCCTGTATCTGGCTGGAAATATCTCTTTCCAGATTCTCCAAAGAAAGGATTTCTGAACTACTATATTAACATATCTGTTTACCTCTGTATGTTTAATATACACCGTTGCAATCATTCTGCTACGTAGCTCCGTTTTTGTTTTAGAGCCAGATATTTCTCATTACACCCTATAATCCCTTTCACTCAGGAATATCGAAACGCGGCCTGTATAAGAAAGGTGTTTCTAACTCGCTGAATCTAAACGTAGATGCAACTTCCTAAGGTGGACGAACACACAGTAGAGCAGTTTGAAAGAGACTTTTCTCCTGTGATTTAGAGGCGATATTAAAGCTCATTCTTAAGAGCCTGTATATGGCTGGAAATATCTCTTTCCAGATTCTTCAAAGAAAGTGTTTCAAAACTACTACCTTCACACATCTGTTTAACTCTGTAAGTTGAACACACAGCCTGACAATCATTCTGCTGGGTAGCTCCGTTTTTGTTTTAGAAGCAGATGTTTCTCATTACACCCCATACTCCCATTCAATCAGGAATATCCAAACGCACCTTTTAGAAGAAACGTGTTTCTAACTCGCTGAATCTAAACTTAGATGCAACTTCCTAAGGTGAACGAACTCATAGCAGAGCAGCTTGAAAGAGACGTTTCTCTTGTGGTTTAGACACCATCTTACCACTAATTCTTATGAGCCTGTATATGCCTGGAATTATCTCTTACGAGATTCTCTAAAGAAAGCTTTTCTGAACTGCTACATTCGCATATCTGTTTAACTCTCTAAGTTGAATACACACCTTGACAAACATTCTGCTACAAAGCTCCGTTTCTGTTTTACAGCCAGATATTTCTCATTACACACTATACTCCCATTCACTCAGGAATATCCAAACGCAGCTTTTAGAACAAACGTGTTTCTAACTCGCTGACTCTAAACATAGATGCAAATTTCTAAGGTGAATCAGCACAAAGCAGAGCAGTATGTAAAAGACGTTTCTCCTGTGATTTAGACGCGATCTTACCGCTCATTCTTTTGAGCCTGTATATCGCTGGAAATATCTCTTTCCAGATACTCTAAAGAAACGGTTTCTGAACTGCTACATTCACATGACTGTTTAACTCTGTAAGTTGAATATACTCCTTGAAATCATTCTCCTACATAGCTCCATTTTTGTTTTAGAGACAGATATTTCCGATTACACCCTATACTACCATTCACTCAGGAATATCCAAACGCAGCTTTTAGAACAAACGTGTTCTAAATCGCTGAAACAAAACATAGATGCAACTTCCTAAGGTCAACGAAAACACAGCAGAGCAGTTTGAAAGAGACGTTTCTCCTGTGTTTTAGACACGCCCTTAAGCTAATACTTATGAGCTTGTATATGGCTGGAAATATCTCTATCCAGATTCTCGAAAAAAATTGTTTCTGAACTGCTACACTTACACATCTGTATCATTCTGTAAGTTCAATATACACCTTGACAATCATACTGCTACATAGCTCCGTTTTTGTTTTAGAGCCAGATATTTCTCATTATACCCTATAACGCCATTCACTCAGGAATATCCAAACACAGGTTTTAGAAGAAACGTCTTTCTAACTCGCTGAATCTAAAAATAGATGCAACTTCCTAAGGTGAACGAACACATAGCAGAGCAGTTTGAAAGAGACGTTTCTCCTGTGATTTAGACGGAATCGTAAAGCTAATTCTTTATGAGGCTGTATATGGCTGGAAATATCTGTTTCCAGATTCTCCAAAGAAAGCGTTTCTGAACAGCTACTTTCACACATCTGTTTAACACTCTAAGGTGAATACACACCTTGACGATCATTCTGCTTCATAGCTCCGTTTTTGTTTTACAGCCAGATATTTCTCATTACTCCCTATACTCCCATTCACTCAGGAAAATACAAACGCAGCTTTTAGAAGACACGAGTTTGTAACTCGCCTAATCGAAACATATATGCAAATTCCTAAGGTCAAGGAACACTAAGTAGAGTAGTTTTAAAGAGACGTTTCTCCTGTGGTTTAGACACGATCTTAAAGCTAATTCTTATGATCCTGTATAAGGCTGGAAATATCTCTTT
>NW_022439243.1:0-10220 GCF_009761245.1 Sapajus apella
GAAATGGTTAGTCAACTGCTACATTCACACAATTGTTTAACTCTGTAAGTTTAATATACACCTTGACAATCATTCTGCTACATAGCTCCGTTTTTGTTTTAGAGCCAGATATTTCTCATTAAACCCTATACTCCCATTCACTCAGCAATATCCAAACGCAGCTTTTTCGAGAAACGTGTTTCTAACACGCAGAAACTAAACATAGTTGCGTCTTCTGAAGGTGTACGAACGCAGAGTGGAGCAGTTTGAAAGAGACGTTTCTCCTATGATTTAGATGCGATCTTAAAGCTAATTCTTAAGAGTCTGTATATGGCTGGAAATATCTCTTTCCAGATTCTCCAAAGAAATGGTTAGTCAACTGCTACATTCACACAATTGTTTAACTCTGTAAGTTTAATATACACCTTGACAATCATTCTGCTATATAGCTCCGTTTTTTTTTCAGAGCCAGATATTTCTCATTAAACCCTATACTCATATTCACTCAGGAATATCCAAACGCAGCTTTTTGGAGAAACGTTTTTCTAACTGGCAGAATCTAAACATAGATGCAACTTCCGAAGGTGAACGGACACACATTGGAGCAGTTTGAAAGAGACGTTTGTAGTATGATTTAGATGCGAGCTTAAAGCTTATTCTTCAGAGTCTGAATATGGGTGGAAATATCTCTTTCCAGATTCTCCATAGAAAGGATTAGTGAACTGCTACATTCACACAATTGTTTAACTCTGTAAGTTTAATATACACCTTGACAATCATTCTGCTACATAGCTCCGTTTTTGTTTTAGAGCCAGATATTTCTCATAAAACCCTATACTCCCATTCACTCAGGAATAACCAAACCCAGCTTTTTGGAGAAACGTGTTTCTTACTCGCAGAATCTAAACATAGATGCGTCTTCTGAAGGTGAATGAACACAGAGAGGAGCAGTTTGAAAGAGACGTTTCTCGTATGATTCAGATGCGATCATCAAGCTAATTCTTAGAGTCTGTATATGGCTGGAAATATCTATTTCCAGATTCTCCAAAGAAATGGTTACTCAACTGCTACATTCACAAATGTTTAACTCTGTAAGTTTAATATACACGTTGACAATCATTCTGCTACATAGCTCCGTTTTTGTTTTAGAGCCAGATATTTCTCATTAAACCCTATACTCCCATTCACTCAGCTATATCCAAACGCAGCTTTTTGGAGAAACGTGTTTGTAACTGGCAAAATCTAAACATAGATGCAAGTTCCGAAGGTGAACGAAAACACAGTGGAGCAGTTTGAAAGAGACGTTTCTCGTATGATTCAGATGCGATCATAAAGCTAATTCTTAAGAGTCTGTATATGGCTGGAAATATCTCTTTCCAGATTCTCAAAAGAAAAGGTTAGTGAACTGCTACATTCACACAATTGTTTAACTCTATATGTTTAATATACACCTTGACCATGATTCTGCTGCATAGCTCCGCTTTTGTTTTAGAGCCAGATATTTCTCATTACACCCATTATTCCCATTCACTCAGGAATATCCAAACGCAGCTTTTAGAACAAACGTGTTTCCTACTCTCTGAATCTAAATCAGATGCAACTTCCGACGGTGGACGAACACATAAGAGAGCAGTTTGAGAGACGATTCTCCTGTGGTTTAGACGCGATCTTACCGCTAATTTTTAGGAGCCTGTATATGGCTGTAAATATCTCTTTCCAGATTCTCCAAAGAAAGGCTTTCTGAACTGCTACGTTCACATATCTGTTTACCTCTCTAAGTTGAATATAAATCTTGAAAATCATTCTGCTTCATACCTCCGTTTTTGTTTTAGAGCCCGATATTTCTCATTACACCCTATACTCCCATTCATTCAGGATTATCCAAATGCCGCTATTTGGAGAAACTTGTTTCTAACTCGCTGAATCTAAACATAGATGCAACTTCCGAAGCTGAACGAACACACAGCAGAGCAGTGTGAAAGAGGCGATTCTAATATGATTTAGACGCTATCTTATACCTAATTATTAAGAGTATGTATATTGCTGGAAATATTACTTTTCACATTCTCCAAAGAATGGGTTATTCAACTGCGACATTCACACAATTGTTTAACTCAGTATGTTTAATATACACCTTGACAATCGTTCTGCTACATAGCTCCGTTTTTTTTTAGAGCCAGATATTTATCATTACACTGTATACTGCCATTCACTCTAGAATATCGACACGCAGCTTTTAGAAGAAATGTGTTTCTAACTCGCTGAATCTAAACATAGATGCACCATCCGAAAGTGAACGAACACATAAGAGAGCATTTTGAAAGACACGTTTCTAATGTGATTTAGACGTGATCTTATAGCTAATTCTTAAGAGTCTTTATATTGCTGGAAATATATCTTTCCAGATTCACCAAAGAAAGGGTTATTCCACTGCTACGTTCACACAATTATTTAACTCTGTAAATTTAATATACACCTTGACAATCATTCTGGTACATAGCTCCGTTTTTGTTTTAGACCCAGATATTTCTCAGTACACCCTTACTCCCAATAACCCAGGAATATCCAAACGCAGCTTTTAGAAGAAACCTGTTTCTAACACGCTGAATCTAAACATAGATGCAACTTCCGAAGGTCAACGAACACACAGCAGAGCAGTTTGAAAGAGACGTTTCTCCTTTGGTTTAGACGCGATCTTACCGCTAATTCTTATGAACCTGTTTATGGCTGGAAATATCTCTTTCCAGATTCTCCAAAGAAAGGTTTTCTGAACTGCTACATTCACATACCTGTTTATCTCTCTAAGATCAATATACACCTTGACAATCATTCAGCTACATAGCTCCGTTTTTGTTTAGAGCCAGATATTTCTCATTACACCCTATACTCCCATTCACTCAGGAATATCCAAACGCCGCTATTTGGAGAAACGTGTTTCTAATGCGCTGAATCTAAACATAGATGCAACTTCCAAAGGTGAACGAACACAGAGCAGAGCAGTTTGAAAGAGACGTTTCTCCTGTGGTTAAGACGCGATCTTAAATCTAATTCTTATGAGCCTGTATATGGCTGGAAATATATCTTTCCAGATTCTCCAAGGAAAGGGTTTCTGAACTGCTACATTAACACATCTGTTTATCTCTGTAAATTTAATATACAGCTTGACAATCATTCTGCTACATAGCCCTGCTTTTGTTTTAGAGGCAGATATTTCTCATTACACCCATTAATCCCATTCACTCAGGAATATAAAAACGCAGCTTTTAGAAGAAACGTGTTTCTAACTCGCTGAATGGAAACATAGATGCAACTTCCGAAGGTGAACGAACACATAAAGAGAGCAGTTTGAAAGAGACGATTCTCCTGTGGTTTAGACGAGATCTTACCGTTAATTCTTAGGATCCTGTATATAGCTGGAAATATCTCGTTCCAGATTCTCTAAAGAAAGTGTTAGTGAACTGCTACATTCACACAGTTGTTTAACTCTGTAAGTTTAATATACACCTTGACAATAATTCTGCTACATAGCTCCGTTTTTGTTTTAGAGCCAGATATTTCTCATTACACTCTATACTCCCATTCACACATCAGTATCCAAACGCAGCTTTTACAACGAACGTGTTTCTAACTCGCTGATTCTAAACAGAGATTCAACTTCCTAAGATGAACGAACACACAGCAGAGCAGTTTGAAAGAGACGTTTCTCCTGTGGTTGAGACGCGATCTTACCGCTAATTCTTATGAGCCTGCATATGCCTGGAAATATCTCTTTCCAGATTCTCGAAAGAAAGGGTTTCTGAACTGCTGCATTGACACATCTGTTTAACTCCACATGTTGAAGATACTCCTTGACAATCATTCAGCTACATAGCTCCGTTTTTGTTTTAGAGTCCGATATTTCTCATTACACCCTATACTCCCATTCACTCAGGAATATGCAAACGCAGATTTTAGAAGAAACTTGTTTCTACCTCGCTGAATCTAAACATAGATGCAACTTCCTAAGGTGAACGAACACAGAGCAGAGCAGTTTGAAAGAGACGTTTCTCCTGTTGTTTAGACGCGATCTTAATGCTAATGCTTATGAGCCTGTATATGGCTGAAATATCTCTTTCCAGATTGTCCAAAGAACGGGTTTCTGAACTGCTACATTCACACATGTGTATACCTCTGTAAGTGGAATACACTGCTTGGCAATCATTCTGCAACATAGGTCCGTTTTTGTTTTAGAGCCAGATATTTCTGTTTACACCCTATACCCCCATTCACTCAGGAGTATCCAAACGCAGCTTTTACAACAAACGTGCTTGTAACTCGCTGAATCTAAACATAGATGCAACTGCCTAAGGTGAACCAACACACAGCACAGCATTTTGAAAGAGACGTTTCTCCTGTTGTTTAGACGCAATCTTACCGCTAATTCTTATGAGCATGCCTATGGTTGGAAATATCTCTTTCCAGATTCTCGAAAGAAAGGGTTTCTGAACTGCTACATTCACACATGTGTTTATCTCTGTAAGTTGAATACACAGCTTGACAATCATTCTGCTACATAGCTCCGTTTTTGTTTTAGAGCCAGATATTTCTCATTACACCCTATACTCCCATTCACTCAGGACGTTGCAAACGCAGCTTTTACAAGAAACGTGTTTCTAACTCGCTGAATCTAAACATAGATGCAACTTTCTAAATTGAACGAACACACAGTAGAGCAGTTTGAAAAAGACGTTTCTCCTGTGGTTTAGTAGCGATTACCCTGCTAATTCTTATGAGGCTGTATATGGCTAGAAATAAGTCTTTCCAGATTCTCGAAAAAAAAACGGTTCCTGAACTGCTACATTCACACATCTGTTTAACTGTAAGTGTAATACACAGCTTGACAATCATTCTGCTACATAGCTCCGTTTTGGTTTTTGAGCCAGATATTTCTCATTACACCCGATAATCCCATTCACTCAGGAGTATCCAAACGCAGCTTTTACAAGAAACATGTTTCTAACTCGCTGAATCTGAACAATGATGCATCTTCCTAAGGTGAACGAATACACAGCAGAGCAGTTTGAAAGAGGAATTTATCCTTTGGTTTAGACGCGATCTTACCGGTAATTCTAATGAGCCTGTTTATGGCTGGAAATATGTCTTTCCAGATTCTCGGGAGAAAGTGTTTCTGAACTGTTACATTCACACATATGTTTAACTCTGTAAGTTGAATACACAGCTTGAAAATCATTCTGCTATTAGCTCCGTTTTTGTTTTAGAGCCAGATATTTTTCATTACACCCTTCACTCCCATTCACTCAGTAGTATAAAAACGGAGCTTTTTCAAGAAACGTGTTTCTAACTCACTGAATTTAAACAAAGATGCAACTTCCTAAGGTGAAGGAACACACAGCAGAGCAGTTGAAAGAGACGTTTCTCCTGTGGTTTAGACGCGATCTTACCGCTAATTCTTAAGAGCCAGTATATGGATGGAAATATCTCTTTCCAGATTCTCGAAGAAAGGGTTTCTGAACTGCTACATTCACCCACCTCTTTAACTATATAAGTTGAATACACTGCTTGACAATCATTCTGCTACACCGCTCCGTTTCTGTTTTAGAGAAAGATATTTCTCATTATACCCTATTCTCCCATTCACTCAGGAGTATCCAAACGCAGCTTTTACAACAAACGTGATTGTAACTCGCTGAATCTAAACATAGATGCAACTTTCTAAGGTGAACCAACACACAGCAGAGCATTTTGAAGGAGACGTTTCTCCTGTGGTTTAGACTCGATCTCCCCGCTAATGCTTATGAGCCTGTATATGGCAGGAAATATCTCTTTCCAGATTCTCGAAAGAAAGGGTTTCTGAACTTCTACATTCACACATCTGTTTACCTCTGTAAGTTGAATACACAGCTTGAGAATCATTCTGCTACAAACCTCCGTTTTTGTTTTAGATCCAGATATTTCTCATTACACCCTATACTCCTTTTCACTCAGGAGTATCCAAACGCAGCTTTTACAAGAAACGTGTTTCTAACTCGCTAAATCTAAACATAGATGAAACTTCCTAAGGTGAATGAACACACAGCACACCAGTTTGAAGGAGACGTTTCTTCTGTGGTTTAGACGCTATCTTACCGCTAATTCTCATGAGCATATATATGGCGGGAAATATCTCTTTCCAGATTTTCCAAAGGAAGGGATTCTGAAGTGCTACATTCACACATCTGTTTAACTCTGTTAGTGGAATATTCACCTTGACAGTGTTTCTGCTACATGGCTCCATTTGTGTTTTATAGCCAGATATTTCTCATTGCACACTATACTCCCATTCACTCAGGAATATCCAAACGCAGCTTTTAGAAGAAACGTGTTTCTTACTCGCTGAATCTAAATATAGATGCAACTTTCAAGGGTCAACAGACACACAGCAGAGCAGTTTGAAAGAGACGTTTTGCCTGTGGTTTACACGCGATCTTACTGCTAATTCTTATGAGCCTGTATATGGCTAGAAATATCTCTTTCCAGATTCTCCAAAGAAAGGGTTTCTGAACTGCTACATTCACACAAAGGTTTAACTCTGTAAGTTTAATATACACCTTGACAATCATTCTGCTGCTTAGCTCCGTTTTTGTTTTAAAGCCTGATATATCTCATTACATCCTATACTCCCATTCAGTCAGGAATATCCAAACGCAGCTTTTAGAAGAAACGTGTTTCTAACTCGCTGAATCTAAGCATAGACGCAGCTTCCTAAGGTGAAGGAACACACAGCAGAGCAGTTTGAAAGAGACGTTTCTCCTGTGGTTTAGACGCGATCTTCAAGCTAATTCTTATGAGCCTGTATAGGTCTGGACGGCTACATTCACACATCTGTTTACCTCTGTAAGTTGAATATACAACTTGACAATCATTGTGCTACATAGCTGCGGTTTTGTTTTAGAACCAGATATTTCTCATTACACCCCATACTCCCAATCAGTCAGGAATATCCAAACGCAGCTTTTAGAACAAACGTGTTTCTGACTCGCTGAATCTAAACATAGATGCAACTACTTAAGGTGAACGAACGCACAGCAGAGCAGTTTGAAAGAGACGTTTCTCCTCTGGTTTAGACGCGATTGTACCGCTAATTCTTAAGGGCCTGTATGTGGCTGGAAATATCTCTTTCCAGATCCTTGAAAGGTAGGGTTCCTCATCTGCTACATTCACACATCTGTTTAACTCTGTAAGTTGTTTACGCAGATTGACAATCATTCTGCTACATAGCTCCATTTTTGTTTTAGAGCCAGATATTTCTCATTACACCCTATACTCCCATTCATTCAGGAATATTAAACGCAGCTTTTACAAGAAACGTGCTTCTAACTCGCTGAATGTAAACATAGATGCAACTTCCTAGGGTGAACGAACACACAGCAGAGCAGTTTGAAAGAGACGTTTCTCCTGTGGTTTAGACGCGATCTTACTGCTAATTCTTATGAGCATATATATGGCGGGAAATATCTCCTTCCAGATTCTCGAAAGAAAGGGTTTCTGAACGGCTACTTTCACAAATCTGTTTAACTCTGTAAGTTGAATACACAGCCTGACAATCATTTTGCTACATAGGTCCGTTTTTGTTTTAGAGCCAGATATTTCTCATTACACCGTATACCCACATTCACTCAGGAGTATCCAAACGCAGCTTTTACAACAAACGTGCTTGTAATTCGCTGAATCTAAACATAGATGCAACTTTCTAAGGTGAACGAACACACAGCAGAGCATTTTGAAAGAGACGTTTCTCCTGAGGTTTAGTCTCGATCTTACCACTAATTCTTATGAGCATGCTTATGGCTGGAAATATCTCTTTCCAGATTCTCGAAAGAAAGGGTTTCTGAACTGATACATTCACACATGTGTTTATCTCTGTAAGTTGAATACACAGCTTGACAATCATTCTGCTACATAGCTCCGTTTTTTTTTTTTGGAGCCAGATATTTCTCATTACACACTATACTCCCATTCACTCAGGAGGATCCAAACGCAGCTTTTACCAGAAACGTGTTTCTATCTCGCTGAATCTAAACATAGATGCAACTTCCTAAGGTGAACGAACACACAGAGAGCAATTTGAAAGACAAGTTTCTCCGGTGGTTTAGAGGCGATGTTACCGCTAAATCTTAAGAGCCTCTATATGCCTGGAAATATCTCTTTCCAGATTCTCGAAATAAAGGGTTTCAGAACTGCGACATTCACACATCTGTTTAACTCTGTAAGTTGAATACACAGCTTGACAATGATTCTGCTACATAGCTCCGTTTTTGTTTTAGAGCCAGAAATTTCTCATTACACCCTATACCCTCATTCACAAGGAGTATCCAAACGCTTTTACAAGAAACGTGTTTCTAACTCGCTGAATCTAAACATAGATGCAATTTCCTAAGATGAACGAACACACAGCAGAGCAGTTTGAAAGATACGTTTCTCCTTTGGTTAAGACGCGATCTTACCCCTAATTCTTATGAGCCTGTATATGGCTGGAAATATCTCTTTCCAGATTATCGAAAGAAACGGTTTCTGAAGTGCTACATTCACACATCTGTTTAACTCTGTAAGTTGAATATATAGCTTGACAATCATTCTGTTACATCGCTCCATTTTTGTTTTATAGCCGTATATTTCTCATTGCACGCTAAACTCTCATTCACTCAGGAGTATGCAAATGCAGCTATTATAAGAAACATGTTTCTAACTCGCTGAATATAAACACAGATGCAACTTCCGAAGGTGAACGAACACATAAGAGAGCAGTTTGAAAGAGACGATTCTCCTGTGGTTTAGACGGGATCTTACCCCTAATTCTTAGGAGCCTGTATATGGCTGGAAATATCTCTTTCCAGATACTCCAATGAAAGGTTTTCTGAACGACTACATTCACATGTTTGTTTAACTCTCTAAGTTGAATATACACCTTGACAATCATTCTGCTACATAGCTCCGTTTTTGTTTTAGAGCCCGATATTTCTCATTACACCCTATACTCCCATTCACTCAGGAATATCCAAACGCCGCTATTTGGAGAAATGTGTTTCTAACTCGCTGAATCTAAACATAGATGCAACTCCCGAAGGTGAACGAACACACAGTGGAGCTGTTTGAATGAGACGTTTCTCCTGTTATTTAGATGCGATCTTAAAGCTAATTGTTAGGATCCTTTATATGGCTGGAAATATCTCTTTCCAGATTCTCCAAAGAAAGGGTTAGTGAACTGCTCCATTCACACAGTTGTTTAACTCTGTAAATTTAATATAAACCTTGACAATCATTCTGCTACATAGCTCCGTTGTTGTTTTATAGTCAGATATTTCTCATTACACTGTATACTCCCATTCACTGAAGAATATCGACACGCAGCTATTAGAAGAAACGTGTTTCTAACTCGCTGAATCGAAATATAGATGACACTTCCCAAGTTGAACGAACACACAGCAGAGATTCTTGAAAGAGACGTTTCTCCTGTGGTTTATACGCGATCTTACCGCTAATTCTTATGAGCCTGTTTATGGCTGGAAATATCTCTTTCCAGATTCTCCAAAGAAAGGTTTAGTGAACTGCTACATTCACACAATTGTTTAACTCTGTAAGTTTAATATACACCTTGACAATCATTCTGCTGCATAGCTCCGCTTTTGTATTAGAGCCAGATATTTCTCATCACACCCATTATTCCCTTTCACTCAGGAATATCCAAACGCAGCTTTTAGAAGAAACGTATTTCTAACTCGCTGAATCTAAACATAGATGCAAGTTCCGAAGGTGAACGAACACATAAGAGAGCAGTTTGAAAGAGACGATTCTCCTGTGGTTTAGACACGATCTTACCGCTAATTCGGAGGAGCCTGTATATGGCTGGAAATACCTCTTTCCAGATTCTACAAAGAAAGGTTTTCTGAACTGCTACATTCACATATCTGTTTAACTCTCTAAGTTGAATATACACCTTGACAATCATTCTGCTACATTGCTCTGTTTATTTTTAGATCCAGATATTTCTCATTACACCCTACACTCCAAGTAACCCAGGAATATCCAAATGCAGCTTTTAGAAGAAACCTGTTTCTAAATCGCTGAATCTAAACATAGATGCAACTTCCTAATGTGAACAAAACACAGCAGAGCAGTTTGAAAGAGACGTTTCTCCTGTGGTTGAGACGTGATCTAACTGCAAAATCTTATGAACCTGTATATGGCTGGAATTATCTCTTTCC
>NW_022439244.1:0-10217 GCF_009761245.1 Sapajus apella
TGTATTCCTTCATGATTATTAGCAAATCAGTACAATCTTATTCTGTTGTAACCTGTGTTTTTCCATCTTTCTAAAGAAAACAGTCACTGTTTCTTTTTTCTTTTCTCTTCTTTCTTTTTTTTTTCTTTTTTTTTTTTTTTGAGACAGAATCTCACTCTTTCACCCAGGCTAGAGTGCAATGGCACAATCTGGGCTCACTGCAAACTCCACTTCCCGGGTTAAAGCAATCCTATGCCTCATCCTCCTAAGTAGCTGAGATTTCAGGTGCTGGCCACCATGCCTGGCTAATTTTTGTATTTTTAGTAGAGACGGTTTCACCACCTTGGCCAGGTTGGTCTTGAACTCCTGACCTCATGATCCACCCGCCTTGGCCTTCCAAAGTGCTGGGATTACAGGTGTGAGTCACCATGCCTGGCCAGCCAGTCACTGTTTCTCTAGGCAAAATGCATGTGTTCTCTGTTCTGAAAAGGTTAGGAAAGGACTGAGGCTGAATTTGCTGTCATTGACACATGCACACATCTCTGCCTTTTGTAATGTGTGAATCTGAGAAATTCTAAAACTACTTTTTGATTAAAAAACACCAAACCTTACTGTGCTCTGTCTGTCCAAATGAATAGTTCGTATGTCTCTTTACAGAGTCTGTAAGCCTGCAGGTGGCTGAAACTGCTGGCTTTCTTCTGCTGACCCTGGTGCAACTCATTACAGGTCTTCAACCTGAAATTCTGTTTTACAAGATCCCTGCCAGGACGCAGATTTGAATTCCATAATGAAGTCTGTAAATGAAGAATTGATACTTTTAGGGAGGAAAAAAAAGGTAATGACCACCTTGAAGAACCCCTGTATCTTAGCTCGGCACTAACAAGGCAAGATTCTGAGAGTGGCCACCCCTGAAAGCAGGAATCATTCATGTGGCTATTCGTCGGCTCCTGAGGCTCTCATTAGAGAGCGGGCATCTTTAGTACCAGGGAGTGGCTGTTCCCCATAAGGCACTGAAAATCAACTTTCAGGAGTTACCCCAGTTCCTGAAGCCACTGGTCCTGGTGCATCTCCTGACTGCCACGTAGAAGATAACAGAGCTTTGGTGACATTACAACATAAGAACTACAGGGAGGTGTAATCCCAGTGGAAGACTGAATGCAGAGACTCAAAAAGGAAGGTAAAAACTTGGGAAAATGAGAATAGTGATGTCTCCTTCATATATTGGAAGTATCATCGTAGAGGAGAGGAGAGGCAGATCTCTGGAGTGTATGTTTTGGGGTGAATTTATTTTTTGTGGGGATAAAGAGTAAGAATGGGCCCTCACCGATGTCCTCTCCAACGTCTCTTCCCAGTAGTTCTCATCTACACTTAGAGTCACTTGGAGACTAAAATTTAAAATGCTGTTGCTCAGACCCACCCCAGATTAATTAAATCCAACTCTCTGTTGGGGCTGAGCACTGGTCTCTTTTTAAATTTCCACCAGCATTTAGCTAGGGCTGAAAACCCCTGAGCTCCCATAGGCCACAACAAGGGGAGCTACACCACTGAAGACAGTCCTACATTGAATTCCCCAGTGTCATAGAGGAGTAGGGATGTCACAGCCTTTAAGCTTATGTCTTAGAGGGCTTCTCTGTAGGGTCTGCTGTACCTACACAAAGCAGAAGCACTAGGATTTGCATTTAGCCTTTATATTGTGTATTAACAAGATGCTTCTCTTTTTCCTAGTTATGCCTTCTCAGAATGCCATTTTTTTTTTCAGGAGGAGAGCATAGAGGAGAAATGCATGATGGCTCACAGATGGTGAGGTCCCAGGTAAGTTCAATTTTCCTCCCTCTGAAATGCCATTGCAGTTCTCAGAATGTGGGCACTTTTATGTTTTCACTTCTCAGAAATGCTGAGTCGCAAAAATCCAGCGACCAGGAGATTCATGTGACAGATGATATACTCTCCACAGCATGTTTTCCATTCACCTATGTAGCTCTTTCTAGCTCTTCTCTCCTTCCAGCATTTTCACCAGACTCAATTCACAGATTCTTGTCTGTAGTGGATGCTGTGAAGAAAACATAAGAAAACAATGGACTGTCTTTTAATCACCCTTAAATAGCTCACTATGATTTAAATGATGCTTGCATTCTCTCTGTGAACACAGTAACTGATTCCCAGGCCGCTAGTATTGCTTGGAGCTAATGGGATTTATTAAATATGCCTGAGGATAGCATCTACCACAAATTAATGTTCCTCAGGCATCTGTTGTATTTCTTCCAGAACCTATTTAAGCCTCTTGTGATTCTATAATCCTACGCAGCATTATGTAAACTGATGAGTATGAGTGCAACAAGAGTTGTTTCTATGAAAACTAGTCGAATGTCCTGGAAAGAGTTAATAAATGCTATCACTTTTAAAAAATTGCTATCAAATTAGGTGTGAGCAATACTAAATAACTTTTAAAAAGCCATAAAAATCTCAGGATTCCTCCCGAGTATTGTTTCCCAAGTGTTGTTTGTTCCAACTTCATGAAACGGAAACTGTTGCACTGTAGATATGAACACTCAGTCTTTAAAATCACTCATAGAAAAGGCTTAGCTTCATTTCCAAAGATGAGAAAATGAAGGCACATTTATATGTTTTAAATTAAAATAAAATATTTAAGGTCTCTTTTATGAATCTTTAGTTTAGCCATCTTTTTTGCTTAACATATCAGATACCAGTCTCAATTACTTCAGATAGGAGGATTTCTATTATTTCAATTATGTATAATAATCATTATCCTTATGTAGCAAATAAACTCATTGAAGGGGATTTTTTTGTTTGTTTGTTTGTTTGTTTTTTGTAGAGACAAGATTTCACTAAGTTGCCCAAGCTGTTCTCAAACTCCTGGTCTCAAACCATCCTCCCACCTTTGCCTGCCGAGGTGCTGGGATTGCAAGTGTGAGCCACGACAGGTAGACTGGGGACCTTTTTAAAACCCACATCACACAACTAATATTAAAAAATGCATAGGTTGGGCGTGTTGGCTCATGCCTGTCATCCCAACATTTTGGGAGATCAAGATGGGTGGATCACCTGAGGTTAGGAGTTCAAGACCAGCCTGACCAACGTGGAGAAACCACATCTCTACTGAAAATACAAAATTAGCCAGGTGTGGTGGTGCATGCCTAGAATCCCAGCTACTCAGGAGGCTGAGGCAGGAGAATCACTTGAACCCTGGAGGCAGAGGTTGTGGTGAGCTGGATTGAGCCATTGCTCTCCAGCCTGGGCAACAAGAGTAAAACTTTGTCTCATAAACTGTGTCAAAATAAATAATCTCTTGTGTTTCTGCAAGTCTTGTAAACGGAGGCACTGACTGTATTTGACTTCAAACTACCTTTACAGGGAAGTATATATATGAATTTCTGTCTCAGAAGATATATGCAGTCTCTCACTTGAGCACAAAGTGGGTTTGTTCACTTTCCACTCTATTAATGTGTATCTCTGGTGCAAAAGTCAGGCAGGCTTACTTTCCACTTTAAATGATTCAGATTCTCAAGCTCAGGATTCTTCTCTGTGTCACCCTAATGAAAATTAGGGCTCAAAGAACCCATGCAAATGCTGACACTCTGGTTATTATTGTTGCCATGAGTAGTAAAGTTCTTTAACTCTGACCCAGGGATCTTGTGTCTTATTCGTGAAATTAAATTTTGGACAGATAATACTGGCATGTATGGTAAAATCTCACAAACTGTACACCCTTACAGTTCTTGACAGGGCATGGGGGAAGAGAGAGAGTTTTGGTGAAAAAGAGTTCAGAATGCCAAAATGGCATGAAGAAGGTATTTAATATAAACTTAAACAGTTAAAATTATATCCAGAATTTAAGAAAACATTTAGTGCTTTTCATTTGTCACCACAAATGTAGAAATGATGCTAGTCAAATAGTTTAGAAGCATTAATCAACATATAGATTGTTTGATTTAGAAAAACCAAAGGCTAGGTGTAATTGAGAATGATCATGTATTGATTTCTAGCTCTTAATTAAAAACTAATTTCTTTAGAAAAAGAGGATATTGAAATATTAGAATAGGACCAAATTAGTTAGAAAAGAGTCCTACCCACATGCTGCCAGAATGTTTCCTTTCTTTTCCACTGGCTTCTCCACTTTTCTTTCCCTGATTCTGCAGAGAGGCTGCCATAGCCACAGACATCTCCCTGTGCTTTTGATCGTCAGTCCACTCTTCTTTGATTTGCCAGGAGTTTCTAGTAAAGCAGAAAGTAATTACTCCATGGGCTACATTCTGATTGCAATGAACTAGGCTTCCCTCATTGCAGTTAACACAGTATAATATCAATAGTTTGATATCCCTTATATCAAGGGATGCCTTTCTAAGTTGTGTGAGTACATTTCTTTTGTCAACCTGTAGACTTACAGATTTGTTCCTGGATAATTGCAAATTGAGTACATTTATATTATTATTTAGAGTGAACATGGATCTCAGATATTGATTAAACATTTAATGTTGTACTGACATGAGCTGATCAGCATTACGTCATCAATCCACACAAGAATTCTGTTATCCTATTTTACATTATAGAAAACTTACCGAAGATTATACAATAAAATATGGCAAAGCTGGGACACAGTATGAGCAAAGGAACATAGAGTTGAAATAGCTGTGGTCCCTGTTTTCTAATTTGCTACAAATTCTAATTACTTCTCTCCTTTTCAATTGCTTATAAGCACTTGTCATAGTATTTGGGAGTCACTTGATTTTGTTGTCTTCTTAAATAAACAGTAAGCACACTGATACCAAGAATATATTTAATTTGTCTCTTAAATTTGTTTTTCTTTCATTTTTGCATTGCTAATCCTGAAGAGAAAATTGTAGATTTTTTGGCATATACGAGTTGCTTCATAAATGGGTGAATGAATATCACTGTGGCACCTCAAGTACAACAATCTGTTGGGGGAGGTTCTCTTTGTTTTATATTTCCCGACTTTAAGTGCACTCATGTGTTTCCGAGTTTTATTCTAAAAAGACTACTTACCCAAATGCAACCTGGCTGCCTACCATGATTTGGCAAATAAAGACTTTCAAGGACAGAAAGAAAAAAAAACCTTAAGATTATTTAATAGCAGCATGTGCCTTCTAAAGAAGCTCAAGAAAATTCTCAAGTAAAACAGAAAAGTGTGATATCATTTTATTAATATATGACCTCCAGGTTTCAACTTAACATATCTTATCATTTTAGTTTTCAGTGATTGTGTCCATTTCATTTTCCCACCCATTATTAGAGCAGAGCCTTTCTGTAGTGGTCTGATGTTGCAAGCTAAAGTGTGGAAAAATTCTCTGATAGATATATGTTTATTCTACAAAAAGATGGGATAATATTCTTTAATGTAGAATGAATATTTATGCTGTTGTGGGATTCCATAAAAATGTTTGGGAATATACTTTGGTTTTTTAGTTTTTGAAAATTAGCATTTTTATGTGAAAATTTGCTTTATTGTTGGAAAGCAAGAGCAAGAAAAAAGTAGGAGATGGTTTTGCTTTAGTAAATTGGGTTTACCAAATCTTTCTTCTTCTCTTAAAACATGGTGGGAGAAAAGAGCTTTATATTCAAACTAAACATTTTCTTTGGGTGACATCTACATTTTTACCTTGAAATAGACGATAAAATACACTCCCAAGGACCATAAAGGGGTGTTGGAAGTAGAATACCTGAGTCTTTCAAATAGTCTCTCTCTCTCCCCCAAGTTCAGGTCACCTTCTGTCTCCCTCTACTCACATTTTTCACACTAAGTCAATCCTTTTTATTTCCAAGGATTAACTTCAGTGTCTTTGTATAGAAAAATGTGAAAATTTTATGAATTGCCAAATGAAAATGAAGGGTCCAGAATCACTAAAATTCATGGTGTTCTAATTTTTGAAGTTAGAAGAAAATTGCAACTAAAAAATATGATATTTAACGTATTCATTGGTGAAAATATAAGCTGTGGAATAAAATGTAAAGCCAAACATATATTTACCAAAAATCTGCTTGAACATTGTACAGAATTGATATAACAAAAAGCATTAAAGTAGTTTGATATTTAAAAATATGAAGCAAATTCTACTTTAAATTGCATTTTTTATTACTATCTACTCAACCCTAATTGACAGGTGGGAAATATTAATGTTTCGTGCCTACCAGATTGGTTGCTGCAAGGAAAACAGTCAGTCTGAGAATGTAGATATTAAACAGTAAAAGGCAGCTAAGGGCTGAAAATGGGAAGTTCTTCAACATAGAGCTCACACTGAAAAGAAAAAGAAAAAGAGACTCTTACAGGTCAAAATAAAATTTTGAAAATATCAAACAAAAAATTATAAACGAACCCATTTTTTCATTAATTTATACAATGACTAAACATTCTACAGCAGTATTTCATGGTGTGATAAAGAACCTAATGATAGCTGTGTTTAAGAAACCCAATCAGTATGAAACTTTAAAGGCATAAACTCTGGACAAAATATATGAGATGGTGACAGCCTCTGGCAGACTTCTAAGTGATGTTTCAATCAGTAAAATTGTTTAGTTTTCCATATATTTTTGAGGGGGAAAAGATAGAAGGAAATTATTTTTGAGTTTGAAGTTTTGTGTGCACTTTAGTATACAGCTAGTATTCAGAGAAGACTTTCACAGTCTCAATTGTGTTTAACTAATATGAAAAATTAAAAGCATAATATGTAAGGTTAATATAGAATTCAATGAGCAACATACATTTTATATTTTTGTAACATCCCATTTAGCTGTCCCAATTCATGTTGGATGTGTGTGTGTATTCTAACACTATATGTATGTATATAAATATATATGTGCATATATAAACACACATGCATATATATACATACATTTCTAATATGTTCCTTCTATTTCCTTCTCAATTTCTACTTGAACTAACCAAAATATACAGAATCACAGATCATAATTTAAAGAATTTGTGATAATTTTTAAACAATTATGTGTACATAGGATGATTTTAAAGTTCATGTGTACCAGTCAGTTAATTCACTGCTTTGTAGGCTCCTACTTGATACTCCAAATTGATAGGTAAAAACTGCATATCCAGATAATTATTGGACAAGAGGATCTTTTGAATACTTACTATTTTGAAATATTTGAAGAATCCGAAAACCATAAATATATAAGCAACTGTTGAACTGTGTGTAAAGTATGAGTAAATTAAGAGAAGGAAGGTGATTTCATCTTTTAAACCACATTTAAATATTTCTGCTTGATAATCATAATTGAGAAGTGAGCAAACATTTGTTTTTGCAATTGACAAAGACCTTGCTATCAATTATACATGTGAAATTATCTTTGTTTTAGTTTTCCTTCTAGCATATTATTGTAAAATTAATAGTTTCTAGAATAACAGTTTCTCGCATACCACAGCATTTTTGTCTGATTTTTTTCTTAGTAGCCATAGCCAGAAATTATATTTCAACATCAAAAAAAACAAAAAAAACACATGAAGCTCAATGTTTCTATAAAAGGCATAATCAGGCTGGGTGCTGTGGCTCATGCCTGTATTCCCAGCACTTTGGGAGGCCAAGGTGGGCAGATCACAAGGTCAGGAAATCAAGACCATCCTGGCTAACATGGTGAAACCCTGTCTCCACTAAAAATGCAAAAATTAGCTGGGCATGGTGGCACACACCTGTGGTCCCAGCTACTTGGGAGGCTGAGGCATGAGAATTGTTTAAACCCTGGAGGTAGAGGTTGCAGTGAGCCGAGATTGCGCCACTGCACTCCAGTCTGGCAACAGAGAGACTCCATCTCCAAAAAAAAAAAAAGGGTGTAATCAAAGTATGATTGAAACCTTGGTTACCAGTAAAGCTGTTCAGTATTCATAGCCATGGTAACAGTAAGATTTAAAATAATAGCAATAGCATATCTATCATGACATTATATTCATAATGTTATTCTTATTAGTCATTGGCCATTGCATTTATAAAATTATAATTATATTTCCAAATAAGTTTCTTAGCAAATACTACTTTCTATTTAGGTTCATTTATAACAGCTGAAGACAAAGATGTTAGTATCTTAATCACTTTGGAATCAATATCATTGTGAGCATGTGTTTTCTTTTTTCTTTTAACAGAGAACTTTTATTGTAAATGAACTTTTTATTGTAAATGAGCAATTAACTTTTTTATTGTAAATGAACAATTTATACATGTATAAATTTATGGGGTACAAGTGATGTTATAATTTATTAATACAATGTGGAATAATTAAGCCAGTTAACATATTCATTACCTCAAATACTTAGCATTTCTTATGGTGAGAATATTTGAAATTTAGATTTTGGAATGTACAGCACTATATTATTAACTATTTTCACCAGGCTGTGTAATAGAACTCAACAAAAGAAAAAAATTCCACATTCCTGCAGTCTGAGATTTTATATCCTTGGACCATCATCTCCTCATTCTCCCCACCTCCAGCCTTTGTAACCCATTGTGTATTTTAAACACAACATTTGAGGAAAGAATTTAATTATTTGGGTTTTTATTATACCCAGTGAAAACTAGACTTAACTGATACCATGCAGGCTGTTTCATAAATTTTGTATGTAACAGTTGAACTAACTAACAAATAAGTAGATATCTTTAGAAACCATGTGTAGAGTAGGAGCCTTCTGTGATGCCCAAAGGAAGAGCAATCACAGAATTCCCTTGCTACATAATTTTGATAAAAGGTATGTATAACTTAACAAAATCAAAACAAACAAAATATTTTCTTAACCTGTTTGCATACAATACCATGTCTTTAAAATGAAGTACATGGGGGTAGATAAGAGGTCATTGTGGAAAGCCAATGAAAATTCACATACGCTCTATTGGAATAATTACATGGTATCAATAGATTTGTCAGCATTAATAAAACCAAAGAGCAAGATATAAAATAAAGAATTGTGATAACTAACACTACTAAAGCAAAAAGACAAGAGAAGGTAAAAAAGAGTGGAACAAACAGGCATTTAAAAATGTATTCTGGAAGCAATGACAAATATTCCATTCTTGGAAACAACAACTACAAGCAGAAGAAAATTGCCCAAAAAAAGTACCCTGCATTTTAGGGTAGCAAATGAGCATGAAGACTTTATAAACCATATTGATGGGGGTGACTGCCAGATCCATTATGATCTTGTACAATAACTTAATGTTTCTGTGTTTATAATAATATAACATTTTCCTCCAGGATTTTTATGTAATTGGAAGTGGTATCATATGGAAAGCAGTGCCTGGCAAATAGTCCTTGTTTTTTAGCTAACTGTATTTTACCTTTAGACAAACTTAAGGAAAAAAAAACTTTAAAGTATGTAAATGAAGAAAGAATTTAGAAATAAAACTACAGGGGGACGATCCAAGATGGCCGTTTAGGAACAGCTCAGGATTGCAGCTCCCAGTGAAAGTGCAGAGGGTGAGTGGACGCCGCGTTTTTAATGCCCACAGACTAGGAAATTCCCGGCGGCGGTGCTCCAAGGTCGCCAGCGCGGCTGTTTCGGCCAGCGCGGCTGGGCCCTTTTGGCTGGCGATTGGAGCCATGGGAAGTCGCCGATACGCCGGTTCAAAAAGGGGACTGAGCAGAGAACCAGGACAGTAGATTCCAGGGCAAAAAAAAAAAAAAAAAAAGCGCCACAAAACTCAGTGCCGCTGTTTAAGCCAGCGCAGTAAGTAGCCGCAGGGGAAAACAAACAGACCCCTGCGCCTCTTCAACAGGCAACTGGAACACCAACTTAAAAAAGGCTCTGAGGCAGAGAGCCAGGCGATCAGGCTCGGCTGGTCTCACCCCCACAAAAGAACAGCAACCAGAAACCCTGGATTGAGAGTTTCACAGCAAGTGCAGCTGAACCCAGGACAGTCCAGCTCTGTGGGGGAGGGGCGTCCGCCATTACCCAGGCAGCCCGCCATTGCCAAGGCAACCCGCCATTGCTGAGGCAGCCCGCCATTGCCAAGGCAACCTGCCACAGCAGAGACTCCGCCCAACAGAGGCGGGCCACCATCGCCAAAGCAGTTCTAACTACACCCATATAAACAGGACTGCAGGGAAGTTCACTCGGCAGCAGGGCGGAGCCCACAGCAGCTCAGCAAAGCTGCTATAGGCCGACAGTGACTAGGCTACCTCCTTGCTGGGTTGGGCAGGTCTGAAGGAAAAAAAAAAAAAAAAAGAAGGCAGCAGCATAACGGAAACTCATAAATAAAGCCCTAAAT
>NW_022439245.1:0-4126 GCF_009761245.1 Sapajus apella
TCAGGGCACCCCAGCCCCCCACGCCATCGAGGTGGACTCAGGGGACTCAGGGCACCCCAGCCCCCCACGCCATCGAGGTGGACTCAGGGCACCCCAGCCCCCCACACCACACGTGAGGTGGACTCAGGGCACCCCAGCCCCCCACGCCACACGTGAGGTGGACTCAGGGCACCCCAGCCCTCCACGCCATCGAGGTGGACTCAGGGCACCCCAGCCCCCCACGCCACACGTGAGGTGGACTCGGGGCACCCGGCACGGCCCGCCGGTTGTGCGTGTGAGGTATGCGACCTTGTATGTGTGAGTGCCAGCCACTCTGCCTCCCGGCCTCACCGCCTGCCCGCCTTGCTCTGTCACCCAGAGGTGCAAATATGACACATGCAACTGTCAGAACAATGAGGACTGCCTGTGCGCCGCCCTGTCCTCCTACGCACGCGCCTGTGCCACCAAGGGCGTCATGCTGTGGGGCTGGCGAGAGCACGTCTGCAGTGAGTCTGCCCCTGTGTGCTGCGTCCTGAGGATGGGCTGGGGCCCTGAGCACGGGTGGTCCAGGGAGAGGGGTCGGCTCCCAGGCAGCTGCGGACCAGGCTTCAGCTTCATGGGCCGGCGGTGGTGGGAAACCAGCCCCTCCCACAGCAAGGGGTGGCCATACAGCAGGGACGGAACCTGGGACAGGCCTGGCACTGTGGCGGCCGAGTGTGGGAACGGGTCCCAGAGTGTGCACTTCCTGGCCCCTGGGCCACCCTGGGGATGGGAGCCGCGTGTCTGGCTCCTCATGCCCCTCACGCCACCCATGGTCCTCTGCAGACAAGGACGTGGGCTCCTGCCCCAACTCGCAGGTCTTCCTGTACAACCTGACCACCTGCCAGCAGACCTGCCGCTCCCTCTCCGAGGCCGACAGCCACTGTCTCGAGGGCTTCGCGCCTGTGGACGGCTGTGGCTGCCCCGCCCACACCTTCCTGGATGAGAAGGGCCGCTGCGTGCCCCTGGCCAAGTGCTCCTGCTACCACCGCGGCCTGTACCTGGCGGCGGGGGACGTGGTCGTCAGGCAGGAGGAACGATGGTGGGTGCTGGGCCCCTGAGACCTGGGGAAGCTGAGACGCCCGAGGCTGAGGGGGGCCTGGGCGGGAGCTCTGAGAGTCGCCAGGCTCACATGTGTCCCGGGGAAGCTGCTGCTGTCTGTGGTCGCCCGGCGTGGGCCCTGCTCATCTCCGGCCTCTCCCACAGCGTCTGCCGGAACGGCAAGCTGCACTGTATGCAGATTCGGCTGCTCGGCCAGAGTAAGTGGTGCTGCCCCAGCCACCCCTCCCCTGCTGCCCCTTCCCGCCGCCCCTTCCCGGCCGCCCCTTCCCGCCACCCCTCCCCAGCCACCCCTCCCCAGCCACCCCTCCCCAGCCACTCCTCCCCGCCACCCCTCCCCGCCACCCCTCCCCAGCCTGGCCACCTCTCTCCGCCCACCCGCCTGCCCACCCCGGCTATCCGCCCCAGTCACCCTCCCTGGCCATTCCTCCCTGGCCTGGCCACACCTCCCCAGCCTGCCTGAGACCCCCAGCTTCAGCTGGAGCTGAGGTGGCCCCTCCGTCCCACAGGCTGTGTGGCCCCGAAGATCCACATGGACTGCAATAACCTGACCGCACTGGCCACCTTGAAGCCCCGAGCCCTCAGCTGTCAGACGCTGGCTGCCGGCTATGTGCGTGCTGGGGGGACTGTTGTGGGTGGGGGGGTCCCTGGCTGGCTGGCTGAGCCTCGCTCCTGAGCTGTGTCCCTGGCCAGGGTCTGGGTGCTGAGTCCTCAGGATGCAGGCCCTGTTGATGCTGTCCCTGTCCCTGGGAGGGAAGCGACAGCTGTGGGCCACTGGACACAGGGGCCAGTGTAGGGCCCTCGGTGGGCAGCCCTCACCAGTCTCCCTGCCCAGTGGCGGGCCTGAGCAGGGAGCAGGGAGGCCTGAGCCCGGGCCAGAGAGAGAGGTGGGAGGTCCAGGGCATGATGGAGACTGCATTGTCAATCCTGGCCGGGCATCCAATCCTGACCCCAGGGAGGGCTGCAGCCTCACTGGTCCACCCCTGAACCCCACCCTCGGGCTGTCTCCAGTACCACACAGAGTGTGTCAGTGGCTGCGTGTGCCCTGATGGACTGATGGACGACGGCCGGGGTGGCTGCGTGGTGGAGGAGGAGTGCCCCTGCATCCACAACAAGGACCTGTACTCCCCCGGGGACGAGATCAAGGTGGACTGCAACACCTGGTAAGCTGGCCCGGCCCGTCCTGGCTGCCTCCCAGGCCCCACGTGCTCCACAGGGGTGGCCACTGGAGAATGGGCCGAGGGGCAGGTGCCTCTCCTGGGGGGTCCGCCTGGGTCTGGCGAGGTCGTGTGGCGGCCCCTGTCCCACGGCTGGCAGGGGGGTGTCTCTCATGTCAGCTGCTGGTCTTGAAGCCATGGGGGGGAGGGGCATTTGGAGCCACTTTTGGGGCCAGCATGGGCCTGCAGGTGTCCTGCGTGGGCAGCACAGAGAGCTGTCTGCCCGGTGCCCAGGGTCTCCTCCAGGCACCCACGAGTGGGTGGGGGGGCCTCGGCCCCTGGGTCCCTTCAGGCTCCTCTCTTGTCCTCCTCAGCACCTGCCAGAAAGGACGCTGGGCATGCTCCCAGGCTGTGTGCCACGGCACCTGTTCCATTTATGGGAGCGGCCACTACATCACCTTTGATAGGAAGTACTATGACTTTGACGGACACTGCTCCTACGTGGCTGTTCAGGTGCGGTCATGGCCACGGCCTAGCTGGCTGCTTGTGGTCAGGGACCCTCTGCCTGCCCCAAGCGAGGCCCTCAGCTCCCTGAGAAGTCCTGAGACTTGGGAGGGCTGGCCTTTCCTCAGCCCCAGACCCACGCCTGCAGGGAGATTTGACCTTCTAGCCAGGGGTGGGTGGGGATGGTAAAATCCCCTCTGTACCATTCCAGTTCTGTGGCCCTCCTGTGCGTGCACGAGGTGGGTGGGGTTGACTGCCCAGCCATGGGGACTGAGGGTACCTGTATGGGGAGCCAAGTAAGGGCCAGAGCTAGGACCCGCCCACGAGGCTCTCCAGATACAAATCCCACAGCCCTTTGGGGCACCATGATCCCTGGGGACAGGGGATGGGCCTGCGGTTGGGTCAGGGCCCTGGATGGGCAGGAGCAGGGCCAGGTTTGTGTGCTCAGTGGCTGCGGTCCCATCAGCCAGGCTGGGTGTGCCCTGGGGAGTACCTGGGGCCCAGCCGTCCTGGCTGACCTCCCCCTCGTGGCCCCCAGGACTACTGCGGCCAGAACTCCTCACGGGGTTCATTCAGCATCATCACCGAGAACGTTCCCTGTGGCACCACGGGAGTCACCTGCTCCAAGGCCATCAAAATCTTCATGGGGGTGAGTGCTGCCGGCCCCGGGAACGTGTGAGCCCTGGGGGACCCTCAGACCAGCCAGTGACTGGGGCTCTCCTCCGGGCAGAGGACGGAGCTGAAGTTGGAAGACAAGCATCGCGTGGTGATCCAGCGGGATGAGGGTCGCCACATGGCCTACACCACGCGGGAGGTGGGCCAGTACCTGGTGGTGGAGTCCAGCACGGGCATCATCGTTATCTGGGACAAGAGGACCACCGTGTTCATCAAACTGGCTCCCTCCTACAAGGTGGGCTGCCTCCCTGCCTGCCCTGGCCTCCCTGTCCCCTCCTGGCCGCCCCCACCCCACATCCCCTACCCCAGTGTTCGCAGGACAAGCGCCTGCCCTCCCTCCAGTCCGTTTTTGGAGTCCCCGGGATGCTTGTCTCCTGCAGGGCACCGTGTGTGGCCTGTGTGGGAACTTCGATGACCGCTCCAACAATGACTTCACCACACGGGACCACATGGTGGTGAGCAGTGAGCTGGACTTCGGGAACAGCTGGAAGGAGGCCTCCACCTGCCCGGACGTGAGCGCCAACCCCGAGCCCTGCAGCCTGAACCCGCACCGCCGCTCCTGGGCGGAGAAGCAGTGCAGCATCCTCAAAAGCAGCGTGTTCAGCATCTGCCACAGCAAGGTGGGGGGCCGGCCATGGAGGGGCAGAGTAGGCAGGGAAGGGCTGCAGGTGGGCTGTGGCTTGGGCGGGGCCGTGGGCGGGGCCGACTGTAGG
>NW_022439245.1:4136-10559 GCF_009761245.1 Sapajus apella
GGGCCGACTGTAGGCAGAGCAGGGCTATAGGTGGGCTGTGGCTTGGGTGGGGCCCTGGGCGGGGCCGACTGTAGGCAGAGCAGGGCTGTAGGTGGGCTGTGGCTGTGGGTGGGGCCATGGGCGGGGCCGACTGTAGGCAGAGCAGGGCTGCAGGTGGGCTGTGGCTTGGGTGGGGCCGTGGGCGGGGCCAACTGTAGTCAGAGCAGGTCTATAGGTGGCTGTGGCTGTGGGCGGGGCCGACTGTAGGCAGGGCGGGGCCGACTGTAGGCAGAGCAGGGCTGCAGGTGGCTGTGGCTGTGGGTGGGGCCATGGGCGGGCCGCCTAGGCAGAGTGGCACTATGGGCTGACCTTGGACGTGGTTAGGGCCTAGTACAGCATATTACTGATCAGGGCGTGGTCACAGCAGGGTGGTGTCCTAGGTGCCCCTGGGGCTAGGGGACTTCCTCACAAGCTCAGTGGGCACTTCAGGGGTCGCCCTGCTGCACACCACGGAGGGCTTGTCCACTAGCTTTGGCTCTGGCTCCGCATCCTTAGGTCACGTGACCATGTAATCAGCCTTCCCTTTGACCCTGGGCTGGAACCCCAGCCTCCCTCTGCCTCCCCCGGCTCAGATACTCACTTGGAAGGAGAAAGGACATGCACCCCCACCCGCGCTAGGCCCACACGCCCCCTGCTGCAGGGAGTGTGGGGAGGGTGGGTTCTAGGATGGCCATGTTGCAGCCAAGGACGCTGAGGCGCTGGGTGACAGGTCCGCACAGCCATGGCGGACAAGTGTCTCTGGAGCCTCTCCCAGAGGTTGGCCCTGCTGGGGCCCCAGGTGATGTGCCCTGTCCCAGGAGCAGGGGCAGCCTCAGTGTCCTGAGCTCTACGGCACCTGAGAATTCCTGGCCCCATGAAGGCAGCATGGGCCAAGAGCACACCAGGGTCTTTTCTGCAGGTGGACCCCACGCCCTTCTACGAGGCCTGTGTGCACGACTCATGCTCCTGTGACACGGGCGGGGACTGTGAGTGCTTCTGCTCTGCTGTGGCCTCCTACGCCCAGGAGTGTACCAAGGCGGAGGCCTGCGTGTTCTGGAGGACGCCGGACCTGTGCCGTAAGAGCCCCCCCGAACTGGACCTGGGGCTAGCGGGGGGCTGGGAGGGCTGCCCTGTGGGCTGGGGTGGCACATCCAGGCAATGGGTGTGCGTGACCGCCCTTTCCCCACCTTCCCTGGCTTCCTTCTTTGGGGCCCCATGGACCTGGGATGGCACAGCAGGCTTGATGTGTCCGTGCCCCAGCCCCCCACCCCAGATTTGCCTCATCCTGGCCTGTGCCTGAGCCCCCATCTCCGGCGTCTGACCCCGGCCCCGCCTCCCCCCAGCCATATTCTGTGACTACTACAACCCTCCGCATGAGTGTGAGTGGCACTATGAGCCGTGTGGGAACCGGAGCTTCGAGACCTGCAGGACCATCAACGGCATTCACTCCAACATCTCCGTGTCCTACCTGGAGGGTGAGCAGGGCGGGCCTGAGGGGGCTGACGGCAGACGGGCCTGGAGGGTGAGCGGGGCAGCTGGGGAGGGGATGATGGCAGATGCGCCTGGAGGGTGGGTGGGGCAGGCCTGGAGGGGGGATGGCAGACAGGCCTGGCCGTGTGGGGTTGAAGGCTGTTGTTTCCTGGAGACCTGTGGGGACACGCAGAGGGAGGCCTGACCCTCAGGGCACCCTCAGCCCAGGGCGGCCAGGCTCCTCTTGCTGCAGGGTCAGGAGGGAAACCGGAAGTGGTGGGGTGGGAGGTACTCAGGTCCATGCAGAGCAGGGCGGGTTGGGGAATATTTCAGGCACAGGTCAGCAGAGTCCCCGGTAGGTGCTGGCATCTGAGCTGAGAACCAGTGACGTGAAGAAGGGTGCGGTGGGAAATTTGGGAAGGAGAATTCCGCCATGGGAGAGGAATGTGGGTCTTGGGACTCAGGGCTGCTCTTGAGACTGGGTAGGGCCCCTCAGCGGGCAGTGTTCAGGCACAGTGCAGGGGGAGATCCAGGTCTTGCCTTTCTAATCCCTGGGTTTCCCAGAGGGGCATCCTCCAGAGAAGAGCCTGCCAGGGTGGAGACGGTGGGTGGGGTGTGGTGGACTGCGGTGGTCCCAACTCCATGCCCTGTGTCCACCAGGCTGCTACCCCCGGTGCCCCAAGGAGAGGCCCATCTATGACGAGGACCTGAAGAAGTGTGTCACTGCGGACAAGTGTGGCTGCTACATTGAGGATACCCACTACCCGCCTGGAGCGTCGGTTCCCACCGAGGAGATCTGCAAGTCCTGGTACCTATACCACGTGGCAGGGGTCTGCACATATGGGCACATGGGTACACACACACACGTGAGCACACAGTGCATAAACACACAAACATTCCACAGGGATGCACATGCACACAAATGCACATGGCATACCATGTGCACACACAATCACACGTACGCCCAATTCACACATGCATGGATGCTGACATGCAGGCACAGTCACACAGTCACACATGCACACACAGTCACAGTTACACATGCACACACAGTCATGCAGTCACATGTGCAGACACAGCCACACATGCACACACAGTCATGCAGTCACATGTGCAGACAGTCACACATGCACACACACAGTCACATATGCACACACAGTCATGCAGTCACATGTGCACAGTCACACATGCACACACACAGTCATACATGCACACTCAGTCACAGTCACACATGCACACACAGTCATGCAGTCACATGTGCAGACACAAGCACACATGCACACACACAGTCACATATGCATACACAGTCAGTCACACATGCACAGTCATGCAGTCACATGTGCACAGTCACACATGCACACACACAGTCATACATGCACAGTCAGTCACACATGCACACACAGTCATGCAGTCACATGTGCACAACCATACATGCACACACACAGTCATACATGTGCACTCAGTCACAGTCACACCATACACACACGCTCAGTCACACATGCACACACTCTCACAGTCACAGTTACACATGCACACACAGTCACACCATGCATACACTCTCAGTCACACATGAAAACATGCACAGATACCGACGTGCAGGCGCACCAGTCATACAGTCACACATGCACACACTCTCAGTCACACATGCACAGTCACACATGCATGGACACAGACACACAGTCACACTTCAGTCACACCATCACACATGCACACACAGTCACACGTGTACACATGCCTAGACACAGATACCCAGGCACTTACTCAGTCACACAGTCACTCAGTCACACAGTCACACACTCACACAGTCACAGTCACACACTCATACAGTCATACAGTCACACATGCACACGGTCACACATGCATGGACACAGACACACAGTCACATGCTTGAGTCACACAGTCACACATGTACACATGCATGGACACAGACACACAGTCACACACTTCAGTCACACAGTTACATGTGTACCCATGCCTAGACACATATACCCAGGGATGTACTCAGTCACACAGTCACACACTCACACAGTCATACAGTCACACATGCACACAGTCACACATGCATGGACACAGATACACAGTCACATACTTCAGTCACACAGTCACATGTGTACACATGCCTAGACACAGATACCCAGGCACGCACTCAGTCACACAGTCGCACAGTCACACATGCATGGACACAGACACACAGTCACATACTTCAGTCACACAGTCACATGTGTACACATGCCTAGACACAGATATCCAGGCACGCACTCAGACACACAGTCGCACAGTCACACATGCATGGACATAGACACACGGTCACACACAGGCACACAGCCACGCAGGCACACGGGAGCCAGGCCACGGAGGCATCAGTCCCTGCCTCACTGGGGTGGGGTCTTCTGTTCTCATCCCGTCCTCTGGGTCTGGCTTTTCCTTCCTCTCCTTGTACCTGCTCTGTTCCCACAGTTAGGACCCAATGGGGGGGCTCTTCCGGAGCTGGCTTTTGGGGCAGTGCCCAGGGGCTTTGGGCTCCGCACTGGCTGCATGGGGATACCAGAGGTCTGAGCAGGGCTGGCACAGCATGGGGGGACGCCAGGGGGAACACCGGGGGCTGAGCGGGGCAGACGTGGCGCCGTGGGGTGGACCTGCAGCCGTCTGCTTGCTTTGCAGCGTGTGCACCAACTCCTCCCAAGTTGTCTGCAGGCCGGAGGAAGGTGAGCTGCCCTTCGCCCCCAGCCCTGCGGTGGTCGGGCCCATCCCCGGGAAGCCTGTGGAGCTTGGATGGGCGGGGGATGCTGGTCTCCTCCCAGGTTCTGCCCCTTGGGTCCCCCCCACTGGCTCAGACCCAGCTCTGATGTGCGTCAGCCCCGCGGGGCTCCTGTAACACACTTGTCTCTTCTGGGGTGCCGGTGCCCTGTGGGGACTCTCTGTTACCCTCTCCCGTGATCCAGCTTCTGTGTTCCGATGGGATTCCCTTTATTCAGAGAGGGGCTCCGGGGCGAAGGCAGTCCCACTGGGGCATTTGCCTGCCACTTGTGGGAGCTTGGGCACACCCGTCTTCCCCCGACCCTGCTCCCGATGAGGTGATCTTGGCCTCACCGTCACCTGCAGGAAAGATTCTCAATGAGACCCAGGATGGTGCCTTCTGCTACTGGGAGATCTGTGGCCCCAATGGGACGGTGGAGAAGCACTTCAACATCTGTGGGTCCACTACGCTACGCCCGTCCACGCTGACCACCTTCACCACGGTCACCCTCCCCACCACCCCCACCACCTTCACCACCACCACCACCACCACCCCCCCGACCCCCAGCACAGGTGAGGCCCCCTGGTGCCCCAGTGCTTTCTCGGGCTTTCACCTTCCTCTGCATCCTGCCTCCATTTCGGGGGCAGACCCTGGCCCGGTGCACAGCAGCTGCAAAGTAAGGTGACATTCCTGTGCAGTGGGCAGGACGGGGATGGGGGGGCGGAGGCTGTGCCCTGACTCCCCTCGCCTGGTGAGTTGAGATGGTAGCATCCTGACCACCTCCCCAAACCCAGGTCATGGTGGAGGATGACTTGAGATTTCTGAAAACCGGCAGGGAAACATCCCTAAGGGTTAGAGAAATCAGAGAAATTTCCTTATTTGCCCCTGCATTTGTTCTGGCTGAGATCCTGCCTAACAAGCCAACAGGGGTACGGCAGCCACAGAAAAAAGAAGCTTTAAAAATTAAGACAAGATTTCCGAAGATCTCGAACTATATAATGACGTCCTTTTTTCTTTCTGCTTTGTTGCAGTTTCACCGATAACTCCGGGTAAGTGACGGTGGCGATGTTCATGGTGAACACAGGGTGGGAGGAGCGAAGTTTGCAAAATCACCTGCAGGGCGCTTCCTTCAGGCCCAGATGTGAGGCGGGGGAGCTGCACTCCTCTGCTTACGGACCCAAGATGGGTGTATTTTGGGGACTTGGTTCAGGGTTTGCTGAGGTCAGGGACTCAAGCAGGACCTGAGTGGCTGTGGGTGACAATATTGCTGGTTAAGAGCGGAGACAAAGCTCTTTCAGGCACACTTCCTACTGGAATGGGTGGTTCTCTTGCTATTCATTCCTCGAAAAAAGTCTCGAAAATAGCCGAGGAAAGGGTCCGTCACACCAGGTGTGGCCCTGGGTGGCCCCGTCTCTCTGGGCACAGGTTTTCAGCTGCAAAGTGAGGATGGAAGTGGTGTCTAGCCCTGAGCTCTCTGGCCCTGCACTCCGGGTTTTGGCAATGACAGGGAAAAGAGAGGTTGCATCTGGGGGACGGGCATGGAGGTCCCCGGGTCCTCTGAATCCAGGTGGCTTCCTGGAAGTGCCTCTCCCTGGAGTGAGTCACCACAGCTGGGTTTCGCTTCCCTAGAGCCGTGCTGCCGCTGGTCTGACTGGATCAACGAGAACCACCCCAGCAGCGGCAGCGATGGTGGTGACCGAGAGACGTTTGATGGGGTCTGCAGCGCCCCTGAGGACATCGAGTGCAGGTCCGTCGAGGCGCCACACCTCAGCTTGGAGGAGCTGGGCCAGAAGGTGCAGTGCGACCTCTCCGTCGGGTTCATTTGCAAGAATGAAGACCAGTTTGGAAATGGACCATTTGGACTGTGTTACGACTACAAGATACGTGTCAATTGTTGCCGGCTCATACCTGAGTGCATCACCTCTCCAACAACCACCACTCCCCGCCCTCCACCAACCACCACGACCACCATACCACCAACCACCACAACCACCCCTCCAAGCCCTCCATCAACCACCACGACCACCACACCACCAACCACCACTTCCAGCCCTCCATCAACCACCACAACCACCGCTCCACCAACCACCACAACCACCCCTCCCAGCCCTCCATCAACCACCACGACCACCCCTCCACCAACCACCACTTCCAGCCCTCCATCAACCACGACAACCACCACTCCACCAACTACCACA
>NW_022439246.1:0-7798 GCF_009761245.1 Sapajus apella
GGCCTGGGCCAGCTGTTGTCTGGTGGCCATGCCCGGGTACGGGTTCCACTCAAAGGACGCTCGCAGGGCATCGCTTTGGCTCGGAGTCCAAACGAACCTCTTTCGCCGTCCTCGGCCTTGGGCTACGGCGGGGAAAGGGCTGCCGGGAGCCGTGGGGAGAGCCATCGCGGGGAGACCGGGCCCCCGGGTCACAGACAGACACAGGCACACGGAGGCCGGCCGGCTCCCGTGCGCCTCAGCCAACCTCTGCACTGCACCTGCACCTGCACCTGCACCGCGCCGCAGGCAGGTGAAGCCAGGAGTCCGGCCGCGCCAGCCAGCGGCCGCTCTTACAGAGACCTGGCGGCCCCGCCCCTTCCTGAATATGCATGAGCTCCGGGGACCAAGGGCGGGGCAGCCCGCCCTCTCAAGCCGGAAACCACAGGGACCAGGGCCTTGGGGGGTGGGCGGGGGTGGGGCCTGAGCGGCTCGGGGAGGGGGAAGGACACCCGGGACGTCGGGGGCTGGCCCTCCGGGGTTCCCCAGGAATCCTACGGAAACTGGAAACCTCTCTCCGGGCTCGAACACGTTACCGGGGAGGGTGGCATGCGGAAGTGAACCCCCGTGACAGGCCTGAGTTTCCCAGGCCCCCTCTCCGTGAAGCCGTCGATGTCTGTGGCCGTCGCCGTTGCCGTGATCGTCTCACACACACAGCCGCGTGGAGCTGGTTCGTGTTCCTGTAGAAAACGAGAGCGAAACCACGGAGAAAAGAAACGTCCCGTGCACGACGGCCTGACGATGGATCCCTGTTTCCTGCAACACGGGGAGTCTCCCCTACGGCCTGTTTGCAACCTGGATAAAAAGAGCACCGACACGATGCTGCGTTTCCATGGGAATTTCTGTTTCCCCGCCGAGCTCGGGAAACACGGCAGTGAACAGGATCACGTGACCACGACTTAGGAAGCCACAGAGACCTGAGCAACAGGCACCCTTGCGGAGGTCAAATACGAAAATTACAAAACGTGGCTGGGCGCGGTGGCTCAAGCCTGTAATCCCAGCACTTTGGGAGGCCGAGGCGGGTGGATCACGAGGTCAAGAGATCGAGACCATCCTGGTCAACATGGTGAAACCCCGTCTCTACTAAAAATACAAAACATTAGCTGAGCATGGTGGTGCGTGCCTGTAATCCCAGCTACTCAGGAGGCTGAGGCAGGAGAATTGCCTGAACCCAGGAGGCGGAGGTTGCGGTGAGCTGAGATCACGCCATTGCACTCCAGCCTGGGTAACATGAGTGAAACTCCGTCTCAAAAAAAAAAAAAAAAAAGAAAATTACAAAACGTTAGCTGGCCGTGGTGGCAGACGCCTGTAATCCCAGCTACTTGGGAGGCTGAGGCAGGAGAATTACTGGAACCCGAGGGGTGGAGGTTGCAGCCAGCCGACATCGGGCGATTGCACTCCAGCCTGGGCGAGCGTGCGAGACTCCATCTCAAAAAATACAACCCAGAGGTGTTCCTACGTATAAAACCCCAAGTCCAATAAACAATGAAAACACAATTTTAAAAACCCCAAGTCAAAAGGTCATATCCTGCATTTGCCTTATGAGTCACCCACTTGGCACTCTGCCATGTGTACCTTCCTTCCTTTTGTTCCTGTTCCATAGCTTTTGAATACACTCTTACTGCTGCTCCGAAACTTGCCTCGGTCTCTCCTGCTTTAGGGCCCTCGGTGGAGCTGTTTGTTCTAACGAGGCAAGAATGGTGGTTTCTGCAGACTCACACCCACAGCAGTTCATTTCCCGTAACAGGTAACAAACAGGTAGGAGACATGAGGAACCTCACCTAGGTGCCGGTCCAGAAATACGTCACAATACCCTATTAGGGGAGCGCCCAAAAAAGAGTCATTACCTAGGTGAAGTGCTTAGAACTGTATCCCAGTACCTCCTGCGGGTAGGACAAAGGAAGAAGAGAACAGTTAAAGAACCTAGAAGCCGTGCTCAGCTATACGTCACAATCAGCCCAGTGGGAAAAGCCAAGGCGTAAGATGAGAGGCACATCAGGTAGGTGCTGAGTCACGTGGTAGGTCAGTCTCCTCGGTGGACGCTTCCCAGGAAGAAAAGGAGACACGCATGATCTAGAAGAGACCAAAACGATGTAACGATGATTCCCGCGGGCAAGACTCCAGGCAATAAAATCACACCACCTGTGTGGCTGGGCCCAGCGGTGAGTCACTCTTTCTTTTGTAAGCATAGCCCAGTCAGGAGAGCAGAGTGACCTCACCTAGGTGCTGGGCCCAGAGACATGTCACATCCTCTCCTGTGGGCAAAGAGCAGGCATAACAAGACAATCCTTTTGAGCAGTTGAGCTCCCAGAGATACGTCACAGTGGTCTCCGTGGACAGGGTTCATGCAGGAGACTCATGTCACATTTATTATAACAACATTCTCATGACTTATGAAGCTTCCATGATGCTTATCTAAAAAAACTGGCCCAATCAAGAAATAAAATTACTTATGTCCGTTATGAAGGGGGAAAAAAAAAAACGGTAACTTAAGAAAAGTAGGCTTATATAGGGTTCTCCAAATAAAAGAACAAAATCGAACATTCTAACTAAATAAAGTTTAGTACACTAATTTTGGAATTATAGCTAAAATTATTTTGTGTGCATAACTTACATTTATTTATTTATTTATTTATTGAGAGTCTTCCTCTATTGCCCAGCCTGGAGTATAGTGGTGTCATCTTGGCTCACTGCAACCTTCACCTCCCTGGTTAAAGCTATTCTCCTGCCTCAGCCTCCGCAGTAGCTAGGATTACAGGGGTGCACCACCATGGCTCACTAAGTTTTGCATTTTTAGCAGACACAGGGTTTCATCTTTTTTGCCAGGCTGATCTCAAAATTCTGACCTTAGTCGATATGCTCACCTCGGCCTCCCAAATTGCTGACATTACAGGTGTGAGCCACTGTGCCTGGCCCATGACTAAATTTTATTAAAATCATTCTTATAAGCACATAGAAGCTCACATACTTAGTACTCTGTAAACTATAAAACAAAAAAATATATATAAGAAACAAGAAAGTCATGGGTCTAGCATAAGTACCAGGCAAGTAAAAACAGATAATTTGGATGGTGAGACTCTGAACTGTAAGCCACAATATATTACAGTAATCAATTCAATACAAAGTAGAAAGTATAGATTGGCAGCTTTGCACAATGGTGGTATTGTAGTCAAATGAGGTTTATCTGAAGCAGAATTATTGCTAATTGAAAACTTTTCCCACTACCCTGCTAGGATGAGGTGAACTGGCAATTTTTGGCAGTCTCTACAGGGACTGAATTATTTTTTTTTTAAAAAGAAAGTATAGATTTGCATTCAGCATTTCGGAGGATTTTTGTTTTCTAAAATATCAGACATCTGGCTGGGTGTAGTGGCTCATACTTGTTATCCCAGCACTTTGGGAGTCCAAGATGGGTGGATTCACCTGAGGTCAGGAGTTCAAGACAAGCCTTATTAATATGGTGAAACTCCATCTGTACTAAAAATACAAAAATTATCCAGGTGTGGTGGCCTACACCTGTAGTCTCAGCTACTGGGGAGACTGAGAGAGAAGTCCTTGAATCCAGGAGGTGGAGGTTGTAGCCAGCTGACATTGTGCCACTGCACTCCAGCCTGGGCAGGTGAGATTCTGTCTCAAAAATACTAAAAATGATAGAAAATTAGACACCTAATTAAAATAATTTGTTTTCTTCCAATATTGATTTTTTACTCTGAAAATACAAACTCATACTCAAATAATTTTCTTATGCCTAAGGTTTACATTTAGACTAATAGATGTGTATGTTTAACGTTATGTAAATGAAAACTAAAAGTCTGTATGTTTGCAAACATACAGGCCACATATTCAAAGAAAAATACATAAGAAATTTTAAAAAGTATTTATTCAGGATTCATATGATTAAATTTTATTTATAGTTGTATATAACTTTTAGTATTACAAAAATGATTCTGTAGTCAATAACAATACATTGTAGTTAAAAATAACTAAAACTGTAGAACTGGACTGCAATGCAAAAAAAATAAATTCTAGAGGTAATGAATACCTCATTTAACTTAACGTGATTATATACTGTATAGCTCTATCAGAATATGTAGATATAACAAATATTATGTACCCACAAAAATTAACACAAGTAAATTTAAATGTAAAAAAAGAGAATAACAATTTTACCTACAGGAATAATATTCCCTATTTGCAGTTTTAAGCCACTGGCAAAAAAGATTACTAGAGATGTTAGTCCATTATTTAACCAACTAGCGTATTCTTACCATCTCTTACTTACAGCCTTGAGTAAGGGGGACTAGGTTAAAGAAAGTGGATTAAGATTTACTTTAATGCACAATATTTAACATGTGAAAAATGTTGACTTAAGAAATTAAGTTCACATGTAATCTGAAATTGTTAACACATACCACATTTTGTTTCATAAAAGTACAATTAGTGAAATATTTTACTAACTAATTTTTTTTTTTTTTTTTTGAGATGGAGTCTTGCTCTGTCACCCAGTCTGGAGTACAGTGGCACAATCTCGGCTCACTGCAACCTCCACCTCCTGGGTTCAAGTGATTCTTCTGCCTTAGCTTCCCGAATACCTGGGACTACTACAGGTATGCATCACCAAGCCCTGCTAATTTTTTCTTTTTTTTTTTTTTGAGACGGAGTTTTGCTCTTGTTACCCAGGCTGGAGTGCAATGGCGCGATCTCGGCTCACCGCAACCTCCGCCTCCTGGGTTCAGGCAATTCTCCTGCCTCAGCCTCCTGAGTAGCTGGGATTACAGGCACGCACCACCATGCCCAGCTAATTTTTTGTATTTTTAGTAGAGACGGGGTTTCACCATGTTGACCAGGATGGTCTCGATCTCTTGACCTCGTGATCCACCCGCCTCGGCCTCCCAAAGTGCTGGGATTACAGGCTTGAGCCACCGCGCCCGGCCTAATTTTTGTATTTTTAGTAGAGACGGGGTTTCAACACATTGGCCAGGCTGGTCTCAAACTCCTGACCTGGTGATTCACCCACATCAGTCTTCCAAAGTGCCACAATTACCAGTGTGAGCCACTGCATCAGGCCAATTTAACTATTTGTCTCTTAATGCACAAGAATATTACTCTGCACACTTACCTCATGCATCACTCACCTCATGCATCACTCAATATTGTAAGTTAGCCACAAAGAACCTTTTTACTTAGATTTAGATTTTCATCATGCATCTCACATTTTAATGTACTCGCTCTTTCATAAAAGAGGTCATAAATGCTCACCTAATAAAAAAAATCTCATCTTTGATACAGCAATAATTGGTCACATGCTTTTATGTATGAATACAATAGGAATAAAGCAACAGGATGGGCCTGACAGAGTGGCTAACACCTGCAATCCCAGCACTTTTGGAGGCTAAGCTGGGCAGATCACTTGAGGTCACGAGTTTGAGAACAACTTGGCCAACCTGGCAAAACTCCACCTTCACTAAAAATACAAAACATAGCCAGGCATGGTGGTATGTGCCTGTAATCCCAGCTACTAGGGAGGCCGAGGCAATTGTGTCACTTGAACCCAGAAGTTGGAGGTCGCAGTGAGCCGAGATCACACCAATGCACCCCAGCCTGGGTGAGAGAGTGAAACTCTGTCATTAAAAAAGGAAACATTTCATTAGCATGAAGTAATTTGAGAATTAATTACAACATTTTTACTATGAAGTAATTACGGGGTTAACTACCACAATATTTGCTTCTGAAAAAATCTGTAATCTTTCCTAAAAAAGTATACTTGTAATTATAACTCTTCAAAAAACTTTCTAATCTTTTAAAGTTACATACAATTTTTCTACCAACTTTAGTTTTGGATGATTTTCTAAACTCAGAATACTGGTTTAGTGTAACGACTGAAGTGTTAGTGCCTTAATTATTTTCAATTGTCTGATATTTACATAGACTTAATTTTTGATTAAATATTTTTTTCCTATGTACTCAATCTGCAAAAATATGTTTTACTATAAACTCTCTGGGATTTTCTAAGCTTTAGCTTTTAAATAAATGATTTTTCCCCAAAGTTATTATATTTCCATAGTTTTTTATATATTCTCTGATACTGAACAAAGTTTGAGCAATTGCTTCAGGGTTTGCCTCTAATACAAAATAACAAAATCTGTGTTACACATAAAGGTACTACAACTCTCTTTATACTTGGAAAGTTTGTCTTTGAAATAAATGCTCTTCAGCACTTTAAAGACTGAAGAATGTTTTGAGAGAATTGCACTTTTAATGCTTTAAGTATAAACTCTTTCATGTACAGTAAGATTGTGAGCAGACATTAACCACGTTTTAACTTTCATTTGTACATTTGTTCTCAAGTATAAATGCTTTCCTGTGCAATAAGGTGTGAGCATTATGTAAAACTTTTGCAACATTGTTTATACTTCTAAAAGTTTTCTCCAGTATGAATTACCTTACCTACAATCAAGTGTGACAACCATTTAAAGGGTTTGTCACATTATTAATATTTCTCACCGGCATAATTTCTTCTATGTTTGGAAATGTTTGAGGTGTTGTCCCAAGCATTGTCACAACTTTAGGGTTTCTAGAGCGTCTCTCCAGTATGAATCATCTTATGTCTGTTAAGGATTGAGGACTAATTAAAGGCTTTGCCACATTCTTCACACTTGTAGGGTTTCTCTCCATTATTAACTATCTTAGGTCTAATAAGATTTGAGGACTCGCTAAAGGCTATGCCACTTCCTTCACATTTGTAGGATTTCTTTCCAGTACAAATTCTCTTATGTGTAGTAAGGTTTAGAGATTGATTAAAAGCTTTGCCACATTCCTAACATTTGTAGGGTTACTTTCATATGAATTATCTTATGACTAGCAAGGTGTGAGAACCTGCTAAAGGCCTTGCCACATTCTTCACATTTGTAGAATTTCTCTCCAGTATGAATAGTTTTATGTGTACTAAGGTGTGAGGATTGGCTAAAAGCTTTGCCACAGTCTTCACATTTATAGGGTTTCTCTCCAGTGTGAATTTTCTTATGTGTAGTAAGGGTTGAGGACTGGTTAAAAGCTTTACCACATTCCTCTCATTTGTAGGATTTCTCCCCAGTATGATTCCTCTTATGGGTAGTAAGGTGGGCGAATTGGTAAAAGGCTTTTCCACATTCTTCACATTTGTAGGGTTTCTCTCCAGTATGAATGATCTTATGTTTAGTAAGGTTTGATGAATGGTTAAAAGCTTTGCCACATTTCTCACATTTGTAGAGTTTCTCTCCAGTATGAATTATCTTATGTGTAGTAAGGTTTGAGGATTGGTTAAAGGCTTTGCCACAGTCTTCACATTTGTAGGGTTTCTCTCCAGTATGAATTATCTTATGTCTAGTAAGAATTGAGGGTTTGTTAAAGCCTTTGCCACATTCTGCACATTTGTAAGGTTTTTCTCCAGGATGAATTTTTTTATATGTAGAAAGGTTTGAGGCCTTATTATAGGCTTTGCCACATTCTTTAAATTTGTAAGGCTTCTCTCCAGTATAAATTATCTTATGTGCAGTATGGTGTGAGAACCACCTAAAGCCTTTGCCAAATTCTTCACATTTGTAGAATTTCTCTCCAGTATGAATTATCTTATGTGTAGTAAGGGTTAAGGATTGGCTAAAAGCTTTGTCACCGTCTTCACATTTGTAGGATTTCTTTCCAATATGAATTCTTTTATGAGTAGTAAGGTGTACAGATTGGTTAAAGGCTTTGCCACATTCCTCACATTTGTAGGGTTTCTCTC
>NW_022439246.1:7808-10209 GCF_009761245.1 Sapajus apella
TGCTCTATGACTCACAGGGTAGAGAGACATTGTCCCTCTTTCCCTCCTTGGGCACAGCAAGAGTTCTCTAAGATATGTAAGGACCAGTGCCTGTGTGAGTGGAGGTGGGACCTCTTTTTTCTTGATTAAATAAAACTCTTCCTCAGGCTGCTTAGGGGATTCTTGGCCATGTGTACCTGACATCTGGGTGTGGCATCTGGGGGCTCAGCTTGTCTGTGCCCTGCTGTCACTTCTCCAGGGACAGCCATGCCCTCTCTCTTAGTTTCCATACATGCCCAGTTTTTTACTTTTTGACCAGGCATCCCCCTGCCTGAATCTCTCAATTCAGCCACTGCCAGGTCTCCCCAGGGACCCTGTAATTCCTGGATTGGGATTGCAGGAAGCGGTGACCCAGTTGCCCACCTCTGCCTGAAGTTGGAGTCCCTGGCCTCTGCCTGCACCTAGTGGCCAGGGCGGGTGAACTGGTCAATGACAGGCTCTTGGCTTAGTACGGGGCCCTTCCCTGAACCTCATCATATACTGGTGGAGCCTCCAGTCATAGCTGGCCTGGGGGTTGCTCTGTGCTGTGTCTCACATTCCAGGAGATAAGCAGATCTCAGAAGAGAAGCGGATTCTGAAAGAAAATCTGAATTTTCCAACTCAGCTGAACCCTTGGCCCCTGCCCTTGAACACACATTCTGGTTTCCCACCGAGTCCCTGCTTGCTTCTGCTCACCTGGCCATCCCTGGCAGGTGACTGGTGTTTCTACCCCATGTGTGCTTTGGTTCTGAGGGTCACCGGTGGGCCAACATTCAAAAGGTACCGACACTAGCTTCATTATCTGGAGTGTCACACGAAGTTCTTAGTCTCACGGCCAATTAAATCCAGGGTGCAGACACTCTAAAGGTGAGGTTAGAGCAGAATTTTAATAAGTGAAAAGAAGAAAGCTCTCTGGCACAGACAGGACTCCCAGGAAAATGGGGTGCCATTTTAAAGTGAAATGCCCAAGGCTTTTTATAAACCAGCTGGTCAGGAGAGGTGCTCCATTTACAAAAAGTGCAAAAAACCAGTAAGGATGAGGTGTGTCACTTTGTTCATTTGCATAATGTGCAAACTTCTTACAGTCCCACCCGAACCTTTCTAGTGTGCATGCGGGCTCCTTAGTCTGAGTTCCTGCCCCCCACGTTACTCCATGTTACTTCTTATGAGGCATGTGTAAAAAGAACGGGTTGGCAGAACCCTCCAAGGTGAATGTGCCTGGTTCAGGGTAGCTCTTTTTATCAGTGCTGCTGCAGGCACTCCCCTCGTGCAAGCCTCCTTGTCTGAATATATATATATATATATATATATATATATTTTTTTTTTTTTTTTTTTTGAGACAGAGTTTCGCTCTTGTTACCCAGGCTGGAGTGCAAATGGTGTGATCTTGGCTCACTGCAGCCTCCGCCTCCTGGTTTCAGGTAATTCTCCTGCCTCAGCCTCCTGAGTAGCTGGGATTACAGGCACGAGCCACCATGCCCAGCTAATTTTTTGTATTTTTAGTAGAGATGAGGTTTCACCATGTTGACCAGGATGGTCTTGATCCCTTGACCTCGTGATCCACCTGCCTCGGCCTCCCAAAGTGCCAGAATTACAGGCGTAAGCCACCGCGCCCAACCCCTGAATATTTTTAAAAAGAGAAAAATTTGCTCACGGGGGTCTACTTTGTGACAGTGAAACCTGCTGATCGCACAGTTGTCTCCTTTCTGTTAGAACTTGCCTTCTTTATCTGCGTTTCCAGCCTAATCTTTCCATCTCTGTTTGCTAAAAGAAAAATGCCCTCTGGGATTGTTTTGTTATAAGAGAAGCTGCTTTATGTTAGGAGGGAATTGTACTGAGGACTCTCACCCTCTCTATCTGTCTAGCTGATTCCTTTCTCCCCCTCTCTAAGCACCATCGGGTAGGGGGCAGCACTGAGTCATTGCGGTGTCTCCTGAGAAACTGCCCCTGCCACAGCCTGCTGGGCTCTCTGCATCTCCCCAGGGGTCACCACTATCCACTCTTGGAGGGCAGCTCAGAGCTCTGGGAGGTGCCTTTTTCCAGCTTCTGTCCGTGCTCTCATGTCTGTGTCGGCATCCTCCTCTGAGAGATAAGGGTGTCTCTGCAGATAGATGGCAGTGAGGTCACCGTGAGGAGGGGGCTACCCCCACCTATGTCTTGGGCCCTTCTGAGAGATGCTGGCCCAGCCACATCATGAATCCTCCTGGGGAGGAAGGCAGCTCCCACGGCAGCCCTCAGGAAGAGGAAAAACTAGTTGGGCCGTGAGGGAGGGGTGGCAGCAGAGCTGAACACCAGGAAGAAGAGGGGGCAGGGCCTGCAAAACGTCATCCTTAGTAGGTGTCCACCAGGTCCTAGAACACTGCACAGTGGCAGAGGGTCTCAG
>NW_022439247.1:0-10203 GCF_009761245.1 Sapajus apella
CCTCCCCAGCACCACGGTGCTCCTGGGTGTCCATGCTGTGGACACCCACCCCAGCCCCACGGTGCTCCTGGGTGTCCATGCTGTGGACACCCTCCCCAGCACCATGGTCCTCCTGGGTGTCCATGCTGTGGACACCCTCCCCAGCACCACGGTCCTCCTGGGTGTCCATGCTGTGGACACCCTCCCCCTACAGAAATAGCAGCTGGCCCTGGTCCTGCATCCCCCACAGCACACTGGTCACCACCCAGCCAAGGAGGAGAAATCCAGGTGCCTGCCCCTCCCTAGACATCTGGTAGGACGGAGGGAGGGCCCTGCCCACCCAGCATGAAGGCAGTAGGGTCTTGATGGGGGTCTCCAGAAACTTCCAGCAGTCTGTGAGGCTGACCCAGGACTACTGGAAGCCAAAGCCCACCCCTCCGCTGTGACTAGTACCAACCTTCCAGATGGGCCTGGCAAGTGCTTTGGTACATGTGGCCTGAGCTGCCAGGGGCGGACCTAACTGAGGACCCTTCAGCACTCTGCTGCTCCACCAGGGGCTGCAGGAAGCGCCACAGGCTCCAGGCTGCCTAAGCCAGGCAGAGACAAGGTTCCCAGACAGGGGTTGCCAATGGGCCTGTGGCAGCTCTAAGGGGCTTATGCCCAGGCCCCTGGCACTGCAGCCTCCATGGCCTTTCCAGCTCTGGGTCTACAGCACTGCCCCCGTGTGCCACACACCTCCTACTCGCAGTTAACCCGGCTCACTGAGGAAGCCATCCTCCCATTAGCAAACAGGGCCACACCTGAGAAATGAGTTCTACCTGTAGTGAAGAAGCTGGCCATCCGCACTGTAATCCCGGTAAATCTCATAGTCCTTCTCAAGGAACACTCCTGGTGGTGAAGAACTGAAATACAATAAAATGAAAGAGGCATGAACATAAGGGCAGTCACTGAAAAATATAGCACATTTACAATAACCAGCCTTTCCTCGACTTAAGAACATGGCATTGCCACCTCCATTTCCTGGGAATGACCTGGTTCCTGCCCACAGGCTGTGCTCTTCATCTTCTGCCCTAAGCCCACCTCCTTCCATCAGGGACACACCACTGTGGCCCATCCAGAGGTCAAGGGGCGGCTGGGACACCTGGCTTTCAGAGGCTTGAGCACTGGAGCTGGGCTACTGTTCAAAGGGCACAGAGATGCGGTTAGTGAGTATCACAGCTTCAGCTGACATAAAATGACGACCTGGAAAGGAAGCACGGTTAGAAATACCCTTGGAGACTGTGACTGCTGAAGGTTAGGGACCAGAACACAAGTATCCGTGAAATGAATGACTGAGAGGGTGATTATCCTGAGATACTCAGGAATGTGATCAAACTGGTAAGCACTTATGATAACAATTCTCAGTAGTCCAGAAGTAGAAGAAAATTTACTTAATCTAATTAAGAATATCCAAATTAAACTCAAGGCCTTAATAGTATTCAGTAGCAAAAGGCTGAAAGCACACCCATTAGTCCAGATAAGAATTATCCTTACCACCAATATTTAATACAGTTTTTGAAGTGCTAGCCAATGCAATCGGACAAGAAAAAAACCCACAAAATGTTCCAATATTTGTAAGAGATTAAAATTATCATCAGTTGTCAGCCTAGAGAAACGAAATCAACTGAGAAACTGGCAGCAGTGCTGAGACTTCACTTACACGCCATCAGAGGCTGTGCTGTGTGGTGTGACCAGCTGGAAACCAAGCTCACCTTTGGTGAGGCAACAGTGATAACAAAAGTACTAGGCACAGATTGGTAAGGAATGTGCCGTATCAATATGAATAAAACTGTAAAGCTGGGTGCGGTGGCTCACGCCTGTAATCCCAGCACTTTTGGAGGCTAAGGTAGGTGGATCACGAGGTCAGGAGTTGGAGACCAGCCTGACCAACATGGTGACACCCCATCTTTGCTAAAAATACAAAAATTAGCTGGGTATGGTGGCGGGCGCCTGTAATCCCAGCTACTTGGGAGGCTGAGGCAGGACAATCGCTTGAACCCGGGAGGCGAAGGTTACGGTGAGCTGAGTGAGACTCCATCTCAAAAAAATTAAAATTAAATAAATAAATACATAAATAAAACTGCAAAGTCTTGTTGAGAGATATAAAGGAAGACTTGAATATGTAACAGGGAAACACACTCCTGGATGGGAAAACTCAATAAACATAAAGATATGACTTCTTTCTAAATTAGTTAATATGCTTAATCTCTTCTTTAGGAGGCGGGGACAGAGTCTCGTTCTGTCGCCCAGGCTGGAGTGCAGTGGTGCACTCTTGATCTCGGCTCACTGCAACCTCCACCTCCTGGGTTCAAGTGATTCTCCTGCCTTGGCCTCCAGAGTAGCTGGACTACAGGCATCTGCCACTACGCCCGGCTAATTTTTCTATTTTTAGTGGAGATGGGGTTTTGCCATGTTCGTCAGGCTGGTCTCAAATTTCTGATGTCAGGTGATCCACCTGCTTTGACCTGCCAAAGTGCTGTGATTACAGGTGTGAGCCACCACATCCAGCCATGTAATTCTAATAATAATTTCATTCAGTGGTGACAGTAGGGAGCTAAAAAAAAAAAAAAAAGTTTCAGCAGGAGTGCTTTTAAAACTTAAGAATGTTTGGTATGTTCACTCCCTACTCTGCCCCCTGCAAAAAGCCCCATGTAAAAACAGCTGAGAAGTAATGCAGAAAAGATGATATAAACAGTAATATAAAGCTACGTAATTAGGCTGGGCATGGTGGCTCATGCCTGTAATCCCAGCACTGTGGGGGGCTGAGGTGGGTGGATCATATGAGGTAAGGAGTTCGAGACCCTCACCAATGTGGCAAAACCTTGTCTCTACTAAGAATACAAAAACTAGCTGGGTACAGTTATGCATGCCTGTGGTCCCAGCTACGTGGGAGGCTAAGGCAAGTGAATTGTTTGAATCTGGGAGGTGAAGGTTGTAGTGAGCTGAGATGGCACCACTGTACTCCAGCCTGGGCAACAGAGCAAGGCTCTGTATCAAAAAAAAAAATTTTTTTTAAAAAATAAGTTGTATAAACAAATGGCAAACAGGCTGGGCGCAGTGACTCATGCCTGTAATCTCAGCACTTTCGGAGGCCAAGGTGGGTAGATCACTTGAGGTCAGCGTTCGAGACCAGCCTATGCAACATGGTGAAAGCCCATTTCTACTAAAAATAAGTGTGGTGGCAGGTGCCTATAATTCCAGCTACTTGGGAGGTGGAGGCAGGAGAATCGCTTGGACCCAGGAGACAGGTTGCAGTGAGCTGAGATCTTGCTACTGCACTCCAGCCTGGTCGACAGAATGAGACTCTGTCTCAAAAATGAAACAAAATAAAAAAAAAAAACAAATGGCAAATGTTAAAGTTAACTGGTGGTCAGTATCTTCAAATACCTAATTATGGTACAGAACAATAAGAAATACAGAAAACCATATAGACAGACACATTTATAATAGTGCTGTATCTATATCAGAGCATCCTTCCTGCCATTTCTGACTGGCCACCGAAAGATGACTGAGGTCCTGCAAGTGGGCCTTCAGCGTCATGCTCCTGAGGACCAGCAGAGGGTGAGTCATTCTGTTATTGAATCGATGAGTATCGTGTTCCTTAGGCAGTAATGCTATAAGTGTGCTAAAAGAACATTTTGTCAACATTACTAGAGCAAGTACTCATCACAGCAGACTCAACTATTGAGTACTACTGAGTAACAGTACTCAACTTTCAAAAATGTCAGAAACATTTTAAACAGAAACTCTGAAATGGAATATTTCATCATAGCAGAATTACTTTACAAAAATGAAAATGACCCTTACACTAATGTATGCTCTAAAGTGGCTCACTTGTTAGCCAACCAAGGAAAACTGTTCACTGATGGGAAGTTAAATTACATTATGTTGATTACAGCATCTAAAACTCTGGGTCAAGAGATGATAAACTTGCTTGAGACTATTAGACTTTTGGCAAGAACAGTTGCTTGAGGAGTTGAGGACAGTATGAGAAGCACAGCAGCCCCAGGACACCACTGCTTTCCATCCAACCCAGTCCAGGGATTTCCAGCAGACCTCGGTGATTTCCATCAGACTCCACTGGTTTCCATCAGATTCACTTCAGTGGTTTCCACTGGACTCACTCAAGTGGTTTCCATCAGATTCACTCCAGTGGTTTCCACTGGACTCACTCAAGTGGTTTCCATCAGATTCACTCCAGTGGTTTCCATCAGACTCCAATGGTTTCCATAGGACTCTAGGGGTTTCCTTGGCTCTTGATGAGCTGACAGATGTTACTGCTGCTGCTGTGTTTGAAGGAGTCAATGTTAAGCTTGAAGTGACCAAAGAATTAGCCTCTATCACTTGTCTCTGTGAAACAACTAGAGCACACAGTACTTTCAAATAAGTTGTGAAAATACTAATTCTGTATGAACTGAAGTGGAATCTACTAAGATAAACTACAATTGATCATACGAAGAATATATGTGGATCAGAAAAAGCTTACTTAGACAAAAAGCTTATGAAAACTAAAGATAATGTGAAAATATAAGCCTATGTTTATTGTGTTACTCATTAGCAGCTACTTTGTGAAAAATATTTCAATCTATTATGAGTTACTGAAACAGCGGTGTCAACATGAACTTCATGCACTCTCATGATTTAGCCATCATTAGTTCCATGAATTTTTGTCAGAAATCGATGATGAATAATTTTACTTTCCTTACCACACAGAAGTTCAACAGCTTAGCAATGGCATAGATTTACTGTCATGTTTCAGAAAACTCAGGACGAAAACTAGCATTTTTTGAATGAGAAAAACTTCCCTCAACCACTATTAAACATTGAAAAGGGCTGGGCACCATTGCTCAGGCCTAAAATCCCAATGCCTTAGGAGGCTGAGTTAGGAGGACCACTTGAAGTGAGGAGTTCAAGCAAGACCCTATCTCAAAAAAAAAATTAGCTAGGCACAGTGGCATATGTGTATAGTCCTAGCTGCTCTGGAGGAGGCTCACTGGAGCCCAGGAGTTCAAAGCTGCAGTGAGCTATGATTGCACCACTGCATTCCAGCATGGGCAACAGAGTGAGATCCTATCTCTAAAATAATAATAATAATAATAAAAATAAATAAATAAATGCAGAATTAATGACTTTGGAAATTAATTTTTGTTGCAGACTTGACAACATTTTTTAATGAATTCAGCCTAACATTACAAAACAAATAGTGCTTATATGCGAAACTTATATTGCAGTAAAGTTATTTTGATGACAACTGTCTGAATCATAAGTAATGTCAAGCTGCTTTATCTACTTCCCATGCTATATAAAATTAAAAACAAGAAGTGAGATTTCCATTCCCACACAAATTTGCAGCAGATATATTTTCTGAGCTCAAAACACAGATCCAGCAGAATTTGATAAATGCCTTCCAAATCATATGCTCATGGATTAATATCAGTATTTGGCAGTACCTATCTATGTAAAAAGACATTTTTGCAGATGAAGCATGTAAAATGTCATCACAAATAACAGATGAACATCTGCAGTTGGTTCTGATGGTCAGAAAGGCCAACTCCTTTGGTTTCTCTGAGCAGCAGCACTGGCCCTGTTGCTCCCTGAGCACACCAGATGCTCTTCCTTCTTGGGACGTGCACTTGGTGCTGCCTCTGCTGGGACAGTTTCCCCTCACATATCACACAACTTTTGCTCACAAGATTTAAGTTCTTGCTCAAAATGCACTGTATCTCTACCAATAACTTGAAGAAGAAGAAAAAAGGGAACTGTAAGAAGAAAACTCAATCAATTGAACCTAACCCCAAATTGACACAAATAAAAATAGCAGAGAAAGTCATAGTCCATATGTTCAAAAGGCTAGAGAAAAGACTGAACACGTTAAGTACAGACATAAAATATACAAAAAAGAAAGAACCCAATCAAAGTTCTAGTGATAAGCATTACAACATCTGAAATGAAAAATACACTGGGGCTGGGCATGGAGGCTCATGCCTATAATCCTAGTGCTTTGAGAAGCTGAAGGTGGGAGGATCACTTGAGGCCAGGAGTCTGAGACCAGTCTGGGCAACATAGTGAGATCTCTTAAAAAAAAAAAAAAAATTGGCTTAGCATGGAGGTGCGCATACTCGTGGTCCCATCTATTTGGAAAGCAGAGGTGGGAGGATTCCTTGAGCCCAAGAGGTTGAAGCGATCATCATCTGTGATTGTGCCATCGCACTTCAGCCTGGGCTACAGAGCAAGAACCCGTCTAAAAAAAATTTTTTTTTGGAAGAAAAAATGAAAATTTCTCCAACAAGATGAAGACTATAAACTGATAGGTCCAAGAAGCTACATGAACCCCAAAGCCTGTCTTAAGCAAATTGCTTAAAATGTGCAAAATGGAGAAAATAAAGGAGCTAGAGCCAGGTGTAGTGGCTCACTTCCGTAAACCCAGCACTTTGGTGGCCGAGGTGGGTGGATCGCTTGAGTCCCAGAGTTCAAGACCACCCTGGGCAACATGGTAAAACTCCATCTCTACCAAAAATACAAAAATCAGCTGGGTGTGGTGGTGCACACCTGTAGTCCCAGGTGCTGAGTGGGAGGATGGTTTGAGCCTGGGAGGCAAAGTGTGCAGTGAACAGAGATCATGCCTTTCCACTCTAGCCTGGGTGACAGAGCCAGACCCTGTCTTGAAAAAAATAAAATGAAATTGGCTGGGGGTGTGGTGGCTCATGCCTATAATCCCAGCACTTTGGGAAGGCAAGTTGGGTAGATCACTTGAGGTCAGGAGTTTGAGGCCAGCCTGGCCAACATGGTGGTGCACACCTGTAATCCCAGCTACTTGGGAGACTAAGGCAGGAGAATTGCTGGAAACCAGGAGGCAAAGGTTGCAGTGAGCCAAGATCATGCCACTGCACTCCAGTCTGGGTGACAGAGTGAGATTCCATCTCAAAAAAAAAAAAAAAAAAAAAAAAGAGAAAGAAAGGAGCTAGAGTTAAAAGACACATTATGTAAAGAAATGCAAAGATAAGAATGACAGCTGATTTCTTGTTAGAAATAGTGTAAGCCAGAAGGCAATGGAGTGGCAAAGGAATAAATCTTAACCTAGACCCAGCAAAAGTAGCTTTCAAAAATGAAGATGAGGCCGGGCACGACAGTTTATGCCTGTAATCCCAGCACTTTGGGAAGCCAAGGTGGGCAGATCACCTGACGTCAGGAGTTCGAGATCAGCCTGGCCAACACTGCAAAATCCCACCTTTATGAAAAAAAATATAAAAATTAGCCGAGTGTGGTGGTGCACGCCTGTAATTGCAGCTACTTGGGAGGCTGAGGCAGGAGAATCACATGAACCTGGCAGGTGGAGGTTGCAGTAAGCTGAGATTGCACCAGTGCACTCCAGCCTGGGCAACAGAGTGAGACTCCGTCTCAAAAAAAAAGAAAAAAAAAAAGAAGACGGAAGACTTTTTCAAAAATACAAAAGCTAAAAGAAGTCATTACCAGCAAACTTCCACTTCAGTCAATGTTACATGAAGTCTTTCAAGCAGAAAGAAATGCCACCAGATGGACACAAATCTGGATCCACAGAAGCAATCAAGAGTACTGGAAACAGGAACTGTGTGGGCTGATGTAGAAATGTTTTCTTAGTATTAAAATCTCTTTAAATGATAACTATTTAAGTAAAGCAAAAATAATAACAATGTATTGAGTCACTGATTACCTGTAGTAAAATAATATATTTGACAGCAGCAGAACAAAATTTGAGGAATGGAACCTAATGTTGTTAGGTTCTTACACTATTTATAAAGTGGTACAATACCATTTGAAAGTCGACTAAGTTAATATAATACATAAACCCTAAAACAATGGCTAAAAAATAGCCAAGAGCCATAACTAAGAATCCAACAAAAAGAGATAAAGTTGAATTTTAAAATGCTTGATTAATGCAGAAGAAAAAAAAGGAGGAAAAAGGGAATGAAAACAAATGAGACAAAAAATGCAACAGCCAAGATGACAGATTTAAGCCTAACCATATAAATAATCGCACTGTGTTAATGGTCTAGATCCCCCAATAAACAGGCAGAGACGGTCAGATTGAATAAAAAAGGGTTACCTAATAATATGATGCCTATAAGAAAAACAATAATAAAGACAAAATAAGAGGTAGAAAGTACAAAAGGTTGACAAAAGAGATGTCATGCTGACATGAATCCAAAGAAACCTGGAGTGCCAACATTAATGTAAGTAGATTTCGGAGCAAAGAAGTTTTCTAGAAACAAAGATTCATCAAGAGTTCATCCTAAATGTCTACGTACCTAACTACAGAGCTTCAAAATACTTCTGCGTATTTCTCTGAGAGAAATAAAAATGTAATGTCCAAACAAAGACTTGTACCTGAATGTTTATAGCAGTTTTATTTGTAATAGCCCGAATCTGCAAACAACCCAAATGCCCATCAAAAGGTAGTACATCCGTACAATGGTATACTACTTAGCAGTGAAAAAGAAATAAACTACTGATACGTGTAACAACATGTCAAAACAATTATATGGAGTAAAAGATGACAGACCAAAAAAAAAGAGTGCATACTGCTTGAGTCCTTTTAGGACTCATGCCTACAAACACGAATTAATCTATAGTGACGGAGGTGGATGAATCGTTCCGTAGGAAAGTGGGGGGTCGTGCAGAGATAGGTGGGAGGGGAACAGGGGGACAAGGAGACTTTTGGCACCAGTGGAAAGTGCACTACCTTAATTGTGGTGATGGTCATGGGTGTATACACGCATCAAGACTTATCAAAATGCATGCTTTAAACATGTGTGATTAGGCCTGGCGCGATGGCTCAAGCCTGTAATCCCAGCACTTTGGGAGGCCGAGGCGGGTGGATCACGAGGTCAAGAGATCGAGACCATCCTGGTCAACATGGTGAAACCCCGTCTCTACTAAAAATACAAAAAATTAGCTGAGCATGGTGGCGCGTGCCTGTAATCCCAGCTACGCAGGAGGCTGAGGCAGGAGAATTGCCTGAACCCAGGAGGCGGAGGTTGCGGTGAGCCGAGATCGCGCCATTGCACTCCAGCCTGGGTAACATGAATGAAACTCCGTCTCAAAAAAAAAAAAAAAAAAAAAAAAAACATGTGTGATTTATGCCCTCTCAGTTTTCCTTCCATTAAGCTGATACACTCCGAGACACAGAAATATCAGAGCAATGGCAGGAAGACATCCATCCAACTGTTAACAAAAACACACAGAGTAGTGGGTATAGGGAAAATGAAGACAGAGAGAGCAACAGAAAAGCTTATAAGCTGAGGCTGGGTGCAGTGGTTCATGTCTGTAATCCCAGCAATTTGGGAGGCTGAGGCAGGCAGATCACTTGAAGTCACGAGTTTGAGACCAGCCTGGCCAACATGGCAAATCCCCGTCTCTACTAAAAATACAAAGTTAGCTGGGCATGGTGGCGTGCCTATAATCCCAGCTACTTGGGAGGCTGAGGCAGGAGAATCGCTTGAACCCAGGAGGCGGAGGTTGCGGTGAGCCAAGATCGTATCATTGTACTCTAGTCTGGATGACAAGAGTGAAACTCGGTCTCAAAAAAGAAAAGCTTAGCTGGGCGCAGTGGCTCATGCCTGTAATCCCAGCACTCTGGGAGGCCAGGGTGGGCAGATTACCTGAGGTCAGGAGTTCGAGACTGGCCTGACCAACATGGAGAAACCCTGTCTCTACTAAAAATACAAAATTAGCCAGGCGTGGTGGTGCACGCCTGTAATCCCAGCTACTCAGGAGGCTAAGGCAGGAGAATCGCTTGAACCCAGGAGGTGGAGGTTGCAGTGAGCCGAGATCAAGTCATTACACTCCAGCCTAGGCGTGAAGAGTGAAACTCCATCTCAAAAAGAGGAAAAAAAAGAAAAGAAAAGCTATAAGCTGAGCAGAACATGAGATGACGAACTAAACCCTCTTGTATCGGTAATCATGTCAATAACTGGAACAATCCTGCCTAACGAAAGACAGGTGTTTGGACTAGATTAAAAAAATAAACCAAACAGCTATACATCATTTACAAGAAATAGACCAGACAAATAAAGGAGGCAAATTCTAATCAAAGAGAAACAATGGCACCACAAACTCTAAAAGTTGACACAAGGCAAGAACACTGTGAGGGGTAAAGAGAATAAGAGACAATGACAACAGGAAAAGTGGCAGGAAAATGATTCTAAA
>NW_022439248.1:0-10203 GCF_009761245.1 Sapajus apella
CCTCCCCAGCACCACGGTGCTCCTGGGTGTCCATGCTGTGGACACCCACCCCAGCCCCACGGTGCTCCTGGGTGTCCATGCTGTGGACACCCTCCCCAGCACCATGGTCCTCCTGGGTGTCCATGCTGTGGACACCCTCCCCAGCACCACGGTCCTCCTGGGTGTCCATGCTGTGGACACCCTCCCCCTACAGAAATAGCAGCTGGCCCTGGTCCTGCATCCCCCACAGCACACTGGTCACCACCCAGCCAAGGAGGAGAAATCCAGGTGCCTGCCCCTCCCTAGACATCTGGTAGGACGGAGGGAGGGCCCTGCCCACCCAGCATGAAGGCAGTAGGGTCTTGATGGGGGTCTCCAGAAACTTCCAGCAGTCTGTGAGGCTGACCCAGGACTACTGGAAGCCAAAGCCCACCCCTCCGCTGTGACTAGTACCAACCTTCCAGATGGGCCTGGCAAGTGCTTTGGTACATGTGGCCTGAGCTGCCAGGGGCGGACCTAACTGAGGACCCTTCAGCACTCTGCTGCTCCACCAGGGGCTGCAGGAAGCGCCACAGGCTCCAGGCTGCCTAAGCCAGGCAGAGACAAGGTTCCCAGACAGGGGTTGCCAATGGGCCTGTGGCAGCTCTAAGGGGCTTATGCCCAGGCCCCTGGCACTGCAGCCTCCATGGCCTTTCCAGCTCTGGGTCTACAGCACTGCCCCCGTGTGCCACACACCTCCTACTCGCAGTTAACCCGGCTCACTGAGGAAGCCATCCTCCCATTAGCAAACAGGGCCACACCTGAGAAATGAGTTCTACCTGTAGTGAAGAAGCTGGCCATCCGCACTGTAATCCCGGTAAATCTCATAGTCCTTCTCAAGGAACACTCCTGGTGGTGAAGAACTGAAATACAATAAAATGAAAGAGGCATGAACATAAGGGCAGTCACTGAAAAATATAGCACATTTACAATAACCAGCCTTTCCTCGACTTAAGAACATGGCATTGCCACCTCCATTTCCTGGGAATGACCTGGTTCCTGCCCACAGGCTGTGCTCTTCATCTTCTGCCCTAAGCCCACCTCCTTCCATCAGGGACACACCACTGTGGCCCATCCAGAGGTCAAGGGGCGGCTGGGACACCTGGCTTTCAGAGGCTTGAGCACTGGAGCTGGGCTACTGTTCAAAGGGCACAGAGATGCGGTTAGTGAGTATCACAGCTTCAGCTGACATAAAATGACGACCTGGAAAGGAAGCACGGTTAGAAATACCCTTGGAGACTGTGACTGCTGAAGGTTAGGGACCAGAACACAAGTATCCGTGAAATGAATGACTGAGAGGGTGATTATCCTGAGATACTCAGGAATGTGATCAAACTGGTAAGCACTTATGATAACAATTCTCAGTAGTCCAGAAGTAGAAGAAAATTTACTTAATCTAATTAAGAATATCCAAATTAAACTCAAGGCCTTAATAGTATTCAGTAGCAAAAGGCTGAAAGCACACCCATTAGTCCAGATAAGAATTATCCTTACCACCAATATTTAATACAGTTTTTGAAGTGCTAGCCAATGCAATCGGACAAGAAAAAAACCCACAAAATGTTCCAATATTTGTAAGAGATTAAAATTATCATCAGTTGTCAGCCTAGAGAAACGAAATCAACTGAGAAACTGGCAGCAGTGCTGAGACTTCACTTACACGCCATCAGAGGCTGTGCTGTGTGGTGTGACCAGCTGGAAACCAAGCTCACCTTTGGTGAGGCAACAGTGATAACAAAAGTACTAGGCACAGATTGGTAAGGAATGTGCCGTATCAATATGAATAAAACTGTAAAGCTGGGTGCGGTGGCTCACGCCTGTAATCCCAGCACTTTTGGAGGCTAAGGTAGGTGGATCACGAGGTCAGGAGTTGGAGACCAGCCTGACCAACATGGTGACACCCCATCTTTGCTAAAAATACAAAAATTAGCTGGGTATGGTGGCGGGCGCCTGTAATCCCAGCTACTTGGGAGGCTGAGGCAGGACAATCGCTTGAACCCGGGAGGCGAAGGTTACGGTGAGCTGAGTGAGACTCCATCTCAAAAAAATTAAAATTAAATAAATAAATACATAAATAAAACTGCAAAGTCTTGTTGAGAGATATAAAGGAAGACTTGAATATGTAACAGGGAAACACACTCCTGGATGGGAAAACTCAATAAACATAAAGATATGACTTCTTTCTAAATTAGTTAATATGCTTAATCTCTTCTTTAGGAGGCGGGGACAGAGTCTCGTTCTGTCGCCCAGGCTGGAGTGCAGTGGTGCACTCTTGATCTCGGCTCACTGCAACCTCCACCTCCTGGGTTCAAGTGATTCTCCTGCCTTGGCCTCCAGAGTAGCTGGACTACAGGCATCTGCCACTACGCCCGGCTAATTTTTCTATTTTTAGTGGAGATGGGGTTTTGCCATGTTCGTCAGGCTGGTCTCAAATTTCTGATGTCAGGTGATCCACCTGCTTTGACCTGCCAAAGTGCTGTGATTACAGGTGTGAGCCACCACATCCAGCCATGTAATTCTAATAATAATTTCATTCAGTGGTGACAGTAGGGAGCTAAAAAAAAAAAAAAAAGTTTCAGCAGGAGTGCTTTTAAAACTTAAGAATGTTTGGTATGTTCACTCCCTACTCTGCCCCCTGCAAAAAGCCCCATGTAAAAACAGCTGAGAAGTAATGCAGAAAAGATGATATAAACAGTAATATAAAGCTACGTAATTAGGCTGGGCATGGTGGCTCATGCCTGTAATCCCAGCACTGTGGGGGGCTGAGGTGGGTGGATCATATGAGGTAAGGAGTTCGAGACCCTCACCAATGTGGCAAAACCTTGTCTCTACTAAGAATACAAAAACTAGCTGGGTACAGTTATGCATGCCTGTGGTCCCAGCTACGTGGGAGGCTAAGGCAAGTGAATTGTTTGAATCTGGGAGGTGAAGGTTGTAGTGAGCTGAGATGGCACCACTGTACTCCAGCCTGGGCAACAGAGCAAGGCTCTGTATCAAAAAAAAAAATTTTTTTTAAAAAATAAGTTGTATAAACAAATGGCAAACAGGCTGGGCGCAGTGACTCATGCCTGTAATCTCAGCACTTTCGGAGGCCAAGGTGGGTAGATCACTTGAGGTCAGCGTTCGAGACCAGCCTATGCAACATGGTGAAAGCCCATTTCTACTAAAAATAAGTGTGGTGGCAGGTGCCTATAATTCCAGCTACTTGGGAGGTGGAGGCAGGAGAATCGCTTGGACCCAGGAGACAGGTTGCAGTGAGCTGAGATCTTGCTACTGCACTCCAGCCTGGTCGACAGAATGAGACTCTGTCTCAAAAATGAAACAAAATAAAAAAAAAAAACAAATGGCAAATGTTAAAGTTAACTGGTGGTCAGTATCTTCAAATACCTAATTATGGTACAGAACAATAAGAAATACAGAAAACCATATAGACAGACACATTTATAATAGTGCTGTATCTATATCAGAGCATCCTTCCTGCCATTTCTGACTGGCCACCGAAAGATGACTGAGGTCCTGCAAGTGGGCCTTCAGCGTCATGCTCCTGAGGACCAGCAGAGGGTGAGTCATTCTGTTATTGAATCGATGAGTATCGTGTTCCTTAGGCAGTAATGCTATAAGTGTGCTAAAAGAACATTTTGTCAACATTACTAGAGCAAGTACTCATCACAGCAGACTCAACTATTGAGTACTACTGAGTAACAGTACTCAACTTTCAAAAATGTCAGAAACATTTTAAACAGAAACTCTGAAATGGAATATTTCATCATAGCAGAATTACTTTACAAAAATGAAAATGACCCTTACACTAATGTATGCTCTAAAGTGGCTCACTTGTTAGCCAACCAAGGAAAACTGTTCACTGATGGGAAGTTAAATTACATTATGTTGATTACAGCATCTAAAACTCTGGGTCAAGAGATGATAAACTTGCTTGAGACTATTAGACTTTTGGCAAGAACAGTTGCTTGAGGAGTTGAGGACAGTATGAGAAGCACAGCAGCCCCAGGACACCACTGCTTTCCATCCAACCCAGTCCAGGGATTTCCAGCAGACCTCGGTGATTTCCATCAGACTCCACTGGTTTCCATCAGATTCACTTCAGTGGTTTCCACTGGACTCACTCAAGTGGTTTCCATCAGATTCACTCCAGTGGTTTCCACTGGACTCACTCAAGTGGTTTCCATCAGATTCACTCCAGTGGTTTCCATCAGACTCCAATGGTTTCCATAGGACTCTAGGGGTTTCCTTGGCTCTTGATGAGCTGACAGATGTTACTGCTGCTGCTGTGTTTGAAGGAGTCAATGTTAAGCTTGAAGTGACCAAAGAATTAGCCTCTATCACTTGTCTCTGTGAAACAACTAGAGCACACAGTACTTTCAAATAAGTTGTGAAAATACTAATTCTGTATGAACTGAAGTGGAATCTACTAAGATAAACTACAATTGATCATACGAAGAATATATGTGGATCAGAAAAAGCTTACTTAGACAAAAAGCTTATGAAAACTAAAGATAATGTGAAAATATAAGCCTATGTTTATTGTGTTACTCATTAGCAGCTACTTTGTGAAAAATATTTCAATCTATTATGAGTTACTGAAACAGCGGTGTCAACATGAACTTCATGCACTCTCATGATTTAGCCATCATTAGTTCCATGAATTTTTGTCAGAAATCGATGATGAATAATTTTACTTTCCTTACCACACAGAAGTTCAACAGCTTAGCAATGGCATAGATTTACTGTCATGTTTCAGAAAACTCAGGACGAAAACTAGCATTTTTTGAATGAGAAAAACTTCCCTCAACCACTATTAAACATTGAAAAGGGCTGGGCACCATTGCTCAGGCCTAAAATCCCAATGCCTTAGGAGGCTGAGTTAGGAGGACCACTTGAAGTGAGGAGTTCAAGCAAGACCCTATCTCAAAAAAAAAATTAGCTAGGCACAGTGGCATATGTGTATAGTCCTAGCTGCTCTGGAGGAGGCTCACTGGAGCCCAGGAGTTCAAAGCTGCAGTGAGCTATGATTGCACCACTGCATTCCAGCATGGGCAACAGAGTGAGATCCTATCTCTAAAATAATAATAATAATAATAAAAATAAATAAATAAATGCAGAATTAATGACTTTGGAAATTAATTTTTGTTGCAGACTTGACAACATTTTTTAATGAATTCAGCCTAACATTACAAAACAAATAGTGCTTATATGCGAAACTTATATTGCAGTAAAGTTATTTTGATGACAACTGTCTGAATCATAAGTAATGTCAAGCTGCTTTATCTACTTCCCATGCTATATAAAATTAAAAACAAGAAGTGAGATTTCCATTCCCACACAAATTTGCAGCAGATATATTTTCTGAGCTCAAAACACAGATCCAGCAGAATTTGATAAATGCCTTCCAAATCATATGCTCATGGATTAATATCAGTATTTGGCAGTACCTATCTATGTAAAAAGACATTTTTGCAGATGAAGCATGTAAAATGTCATCACAAATAACAGATGAACATCTGCAGTTGGTTCTGATGGTCAGAAAGGCCAACTCCTTTGGTTTCTCTGAGCAGCAGCACTGGCCCTGTTGCTCCCTGAGCACACCAGATGCTCTTCCTTCTTGGGACGTGCACTTGGTGCTGCCTCTGCTGGGACAGTTTCCCCTCACATATCACACAACTTTTGCTCACAAGATTTAAGTTCTTGCTCAAAATGCACTGTATCTCTACCAATAACTTGAAGAAGAAGAAAAAAGGGAACTGTAAGAAGAAAACTCAATCAATTGAACCTAACCCCAAATTGACACAAATAAAAATAGCAGAGAAAGTCATAGTCCATATGTTCAAAAGGCTAGAGAAAAGACTGAACACGTTAAGTACAGACATAAAATATACAAAAAAGAAAGAACCCAATCAAAGTTCTAGTGATAAGCATTACAACATCTGAAATGAAAAATACACTGGGGCTGGGCATGGAGGCTCATGCCTATAATCCTAGTGCTTTGAGAAGCTGAAGGTGGGAGGATCACTTGAGGCCAGGAGTCTGAGACCAGTCTGGGCAACATAGTGAGATCTCTTAAAAAAAAAAAAAAAATTGGCTTAGCATGGAGGTGCGCATACTCGTGGTCCCATCTATTTGGAAAGCAGAGGTGGGAGGATTCCTTGAGCCCAAGAGGTTGAAGCGATCATCATCTGTGATTGTGCCATCGCACTTCAGCCTGGGCTACAGAGCAAGAACCCGTCTAAAAAAAATTTTTTTTTGGAAGAAAAAATGAAAATTTCTCCAACAAGATGAAGACTATAAACTGATAGGTCCAAGAAGCTACATGAACCCCAAAGCCTGTCTTAAGCAAATTGCTTAAAATGTGCAAAATGGAGAAAATAAAGGAGCTAGAGCCAGGTGTAGTGGCTCACTTCCGTAAACCCAGCACTTTGGTGGCCGAGGTGGGTGGATCGCTTGAGTCCCAGAGTTCAAGACCACCCTGGGCAACATGGTAAAACTCCATCTCTACCAAAAATACAAAAATCAGCTGGGTGTGGTGGTGCACACCTGTAGTCCCAGGTGCTGAGTGGGAGGATGGTTTGAGCCTGGGAGGCAAAGTGTGCAGTGAACAGAGATCATGCCTTTCCACTCTAGCCTGGGTGACAGAGCCAGACCCTGTCTTGAAAAAAATAAAATGAAATTGGCTGGGGGTGTGGTGGCTCATGCCTATAATCCCAGCACTTTGGGAAGGCAAGTTGGGTAGATCACTTGAGGTCAGGAGTTTGAGGCCAGCCTGGCCAACATGGTGGTGCACACCTGTAATCCCAGCTACTTGGGAGACTAAGGCAGGAGAATTGCTGGAAACCAGGAGGCAAAGGTTGCAGTGAGCCAAGATCATGCCACTGCACTCCAGTCTGGGTGACAGAGTGAGATTCCATAAAAAAAAAAAAAAAAAAAAAAAAAAAGAGAAAGAAAGGAGCTAGAGTTAAAAGACACATTATGTAAAGAAATGCAAAGATAAGAATGACAGCTGATTTCTTGTTAGAAATAGTGTAAGCCAGAAGGCAATGGAGTGGCAAAGGAATAAATCTTAACCTAGACCCAGCAAAAGTAGCTTTCAAAAATGAAGATGAGGCCGGGCACGACAGTTTATGCCTGTAATCCCAGCACTTTGGGAAGCCAAGGTGGGCAGATCACCTGACGTCAGGAGTTCGAGATCAGCCTGGCCAACACTGCAAAATCCCACCTTTATGAAAAAAAATATAAAAATTAGCCGAGTGTGGTGGTGCACGCCTGTAATTGCAGCTACTTGGGAGGCTGAGGCAGGAGAATCACATGAACCTGGCAGGTGGAGGTTGCAGTAAGCTGAGATTGCACCAGTGCACTCCAGCCTGGGCAACAGAGTGAGACTCCGTCTCAAAAAAAAAGAAAAAAAAAAAGAAGACGGAAGACTTTTTCAAAAATACAAAAGCTAAAAGAAGTCATTACCAGCAAACTTCCACTTCAGTCAATGTTACATGAAGTCTTTCAAGCAGAAAGAAATGCCACCAGATGGACACAAATCTGGATCCACAGAAGCAATCAAGAGTACTGGAAACAGGAACTGTGTGGGCTGATGTAGAAATGTTTTCTTAGTATTAAAATCTCTTTAAATGATAACTATTTAAGTAAAGCAAAAATAATAACAATGTATTGAGTCACTGATTACCTGTAGTAAAATAATATATTTGACAGCAGCAGAACAAAATTTGAGGAATGGAACCTAATGTTGTTAGGTTCTTACACTATTTATAAAGTGGTACAATACCATTTGAAAGTCGACTAAGTTAATATAATACATAAACCCTAAAACAATGGCTAAAAAATAGCCAAGAGCCATAACTAAGAATCCAACAAAAAGAGATAAAGTTGAATTTTAAAATGCTTGATTAATGCAGAAGAAAAAAAAGGAGGAAAAAGGGAATGAAAACAAATGAGACAAAAAATGCAACAGCCAAGATGACAGATTTAAGCCTAACCATATAAATAATCGCACTGTGTTAATGGTCTAGATCCCCCAATAAACAGGCAGAGACGGTCAGATTGAATAAAAAAGGGTTACCTAATAATATGATGCCTATAAGAAAAACAATAATAAAGACAAAATAAGAGGTAGAAAGTACAAAAGGTTGACAAAAGAGATGTCATGCTGACATGAATCCAAAGAAACCTGGAGTGCCAACATTAATGTAAGTAGATTTCGGAGCAAAGAAGTTTTCTAGAAACAAAGATTCATCAAGAGTTCATCCTAAATGTCTACGTACCTAACTACAGAGCTTCAAAATACTTCTGCGTATTTCTCTGAGAGAAATAAAAATGTAATGTCCAAACAAAGACTTGTACCTGAATGTTTATAGCAGTTTTATTTGTAATAGCCCGAATCTGCAAACAACCCAAATGCCCATCAAAAGGTAGTACATCCGTACAATGGTATACTACTTAGCAGTGAAAAAGAAATAAACTACTGATACGTGTAACAACATGTCAAAACAATTATATGGAGTAAAAGATGACAGACCAAAAAAAAAGAGTGCATACTGCTTGAGTCCTTTTAGGACTCATGCCTACAAACACGAATTAATCTATAGTGACGGAGGTGGATGAATCGTTCCGTAGGAAAGTGGGGGGTCGTGCAGAGATAGGTGGGAGGGGAACAGGGGGACAAGGAGACTTTTGGCACCAGTGGAAAGTGCACTACCTTAATTGTGGTGATGGTCATGGGTGTATACACGCATCAAGACTTATCAAAATGCATGCTTTAAACATGTGTGATTAGGCCTGGCGCGATGGCTCAAGCCTGTAATCCCAGCACTTTGGGAGGCCGAGGCGGGTGGATCACGAGGTCAAGAGATCGAGACCATCCTGGTCAACATGGTGAAACCCCGTCTCTACTAAAAATACAAAAAATTAGCTGAGCATGGTGGCGCGTGCCTGTAATCCCAGCTACGCAGGAGGCTGAGGCAGGAGAATTGCCTGAACCCAGGAGGCGGAGGTTGCGGTGAGCCGAGATCGCGCCATTGCACTCCAGCCTGGGTAACATGAATGAAACTCCGTCTCAAAAAAAAAAAAAAAAAAAAAAAAAACATGTGTGATTTATGCCCTCTCAGTTTTCCTTCCATTAAGCTGATACACTCCGAGACACAGAAATATCAGAGCAATGGCAGGAAGACATCCATCCAACTGTTAACAAAAACACACAGAGTAGTGGGTATAGGGAAAATGAAGACAGAGAGAGCAACAGAAAAGCTTATAAGCTGAGGCTGGGTGCAGTGGTTCATGTCTGTAATCCCAGCAATTTGGGAGGCTGAGGCAGGCAGATCACTTGAAGTCACGAGTTTGAGACCAGCCTGGCCAACATGGCAAATCCCCGTCTCTACTAAAAATACAAAGTTAGCTGGGCATGGTGGCGTGCCTATAATCCCAGCTACTTGGGAGGCTGAGGCAGGAGAATCGCTTGAACCCAGGAGGCGGAGGTTGCGGTGAGCCAAGATCGTATCATTGTACTCTAGTCTGGATGACAAGAGTGAAACTCGGTCTCAAAAAAGAAAAGCTTAGCTGGGCGCAGTGGCTCATGCCTGTAATCCCAGCACTCTGGGAGGCCAGGGTGGGCAGATTACCTGAGGTCAGGAGTTCGAGACTGGCCTGACCAACATGGAGAAACCCTGTCTCTACTAAAAATACAAAATTAGCCAGGCGTGGTGGTGCACGCCTGTAATCCCAGCTACTCAGGAGGCTAAGGCAGGAGAATCGCTTGAACCCAGGAGGTGGAGGTTGCAGTGAGCCGAGATCAAGTCATTACACTCCAGCCTAGGCGTGAAGAGTGAAACTCCATCTCAAAAAGAGGAAAAAAAAGAAAAGAAAAGCTATAAGCTGAGCAGAACATGAGATGACGAACTAAACCCTCTTGTATCGGTAATCATGTCAATAACTGGAACAATCCTGCCTAACGAAAGACAGGTGTTTGGACTAGATTAAAAAAATAAACCAAACAGCTATACATCATTTACAAGAAATAGACCAGACAAATAAAGGAGGCAAATTCTAATCAAAGAGAAACAATGGCACCACAAACTCTAAAAGTTGACACAAGGCAAGAACACTGTGAGGGGTAAAGAGGATAAGAGACAATGACAACAGGAAAAGTGGCAGGAAAATGATTCTAAA